>NC_056747.1:1203500468-1203542968 GCF_019279795.1 Protopterus annectens | reverse complement strand
TTCACTCATATGTACAAAACATTGCAAGTTTTCCTTGAGGGAAGGATGTGGCAACATGAAATCTCACCCACTCATCTTCAGAATGAGCAAACCAGCTTAAGATGCTTCTTCGCCCAGGATGCTAAATGATCAGAGGAAACCTGCAGAAAGTGCAGACACCCAAACCAATGCTGTTTGGCTGGCAGTTCACTCTTAATTCTTTTGGTGGGTCCCCAATCCATTTAAGCTGTTAGTGGCTCTCAAAACTGTAAAGTCAACATTGATTGCTGCCATCATTTCCATCTGTACAGCTATTTGCTACAGCTTGCCAGTCTCTGGCAGGTAACAGAGAGAGGAAAAAGCTAAGTTCGTAGTGCAGTGCTGTGTGGCAAAAGTCAAGCTGGACGAAGGGCTGTCCGATAACCATATCAGAGTGTGAGCAGTCAGGTGCAAGTCTCAGGAGAAAAGCATACTTGAGGTAAAAGGTAGCAGTTCAGAGACCTAATGATAGGACCTTTGGAAATGCGCAGCGGGAGAAAAATAGCAAATACTATAGTTGTTTTCTTATTTATTTTATGAAGGCTAATTCTGTCACAGGTTTGAGTAGTAAAAACATATTGTAACCATGTTTTCTATGAATGTTGCCCTGTACTTCATAAAACACGTGACTGAAAAGATGAAGTACTACACAACATAGATGAGCTTGTCTTGAAAAGTAAATTGTACTAGTATAAGAATAGCTTTATAAAGTCTGATTAAAGGTACTACAGAAAACATTGTCTTGTTATTTTAATGAATTTGAGATTAAGCACTGATAAGTCAGAGCATTTAATATGTCAGGTTATGCTGTTTGTTTACATAGTATTTTGTGGGTCATTCATGCTTCTGTGCAGGTGATACTGACTTTGATGTGAGCTTTTCTAAATTCAAAACTAGTTCTTTTGCTACAGCTTTTCCTAACTCATAAAAATTTGTGTAATTTCAGATTGTGGATTTGTTGCTAACCCATGGTGCTGATGTCAACATGGCAGATAAACAGGGTCGGACCCCCTTAATGATGGCTGCATCAGAAGGACACCTGAGCACTGTGGAGTTTCTTCTTGCTCAAGGTTAGTTATCTGTTAACTTGTTTTAACTTACTCACCCCCAAGTCTGTTAAGATGTCACTGTGAATTTTATATCGGAAAGACCAAAAAGAACCCTTCATAAATAGGTGATGCAAGATTCCATACCATTCAGATGACAGTGCTTGCACTGAAACATAAGTGTTAAACAGAATCAATAAGAATGCTCCAGAATGTCCAGAAAATATTAATGGTTCCTTCCCCTGTTAAATAAGGGGTTACATCTGTGACTATCTATACTTTTTTTCCAGTAGTGCTTGCAAAAAGGGCATGTTTCTAATCTATAGAAATTAGGTAATACTATGCCAGTAAGGTGAGCAAGTTTACTAAATAATGACTGGCCTGTTAACCCTCCATGTATTATAGGTAATTGCTTTGAGAGGGTATTGCCAAAGTACATGCAAATATCAAACCTTTTAGTTAGAGACATCTGTCATCATGCTTTTATTCAGGAAGCTTTTGTATGACACATTTGCTCTGGTCTTATACAGTTGTTTTTTGTTTTTTTTTTGTTAGGCATATTGACTCAGATTAGCACTAAGCTAACTACCCTTGTGGGCCATTTTAAGCCTAGCCAACTACCCCACGTGAAAATCAAACCGTGCACCTTGTGTCTGTATGGTAAACACCTTAACCATTAGCCAACCTCCCACCCAGATATGACGGTCTTTTTTTCTAGATGACATTTTCCTTGCCTTGGCATTGTATTGTTGTTGCATCATTGCTTAAAGACTGCAGTTGTATCTTGTTCATTGTAAGATGGTTATAAAATGGCTATAAATAGAGCATTAAAGTGAAAATATGGAGATTAAGTAAAAGCTGTTAGTTTCCAGGAAAGTTGTATCTGGGGTATGTTTTGGGACCATTCTTGTTTAATGTTTTCATGGCAGCTGTGTTTACAACATCAGACTGCTGGGTACTTACATTTGCTGATGATGGTAAGTAGTAGGAGTAGTGATGAGGCGTAGTGGTAGTCACTGCAGTCATTTTGAGATATGTTATCCATTTGTGCATGCAACAGTCATGTACATATTAGTAGTTAAAAATGCAAGTACATTTGGGTCCAGCTAAACAGCAAGTATCCTTATGCTGTGAAACAAGATAGTAGTAAGGTGTGTTTTCCTACTTCAAGAATCTTGTGTTGTAGTAAATGAGGAGTTAAATTTCAGTCCTCATATTAAATAAGGGGTTAGAATGTGTTTCATGTATTATTAAAACCATTTTAAAACAGTCTCATTGAGGCATATAGATGTTGTAATTGCACTGTTTAACAACTTAATTAAGTCATTAATTGACTATAGGACAGGTTTTTGTATCTACAGGTCTGGTGATATTAAAAAAGAGAGTTCTTATGTGACATGTTCTGTGGGGCAGAATGCTTATATATGAACAGATGTTAAAGAAGCTTAGGTTGCACTTTGTCAAGTATGGTTTGTACAGGGGTGACTTAATCTTGGCCTAAACATGTTCTAAAGAAATTGCTTTTCAATCTATGGTAGAGTTATTTATTTATTTATTTATTTATTTATTTATTTATTTATATTTGTGTTCCGGGGTAGAGCACTGATCTCAACGGACCTTTTTCAGACTCTGCCCAGGCGCGGTGTCAGGTTAAGTGAATTGCTCAGTCACACTTAGGCAGTGGAAGCTGAGGGGGAATCAAACCTTGCCCCACTGGTCCACAGGGAACAACTTGTTAACAGCTCCTTAATCCTCTAAGCCAACTGTCAGACTCCAGATATGATAAGATATGGAAACAAAGTGCAATATTTTGTTAATACTTACTGACAAATATTCAGGACAAAAGCGGGAAACATTTTATTTTCAGTGTAGAATAGTTAAATTATGGAGCACATAGTTGCCATTTTATACAGTCTTTTGGAGTTGATATTGACCTGCTGTTTTGAAACTACTTTGGAATTATATATTTGTTTGCTGTTCTATAGTGATTTTATTCTTTTGCTGTTATTTATTGCAGTTTCTTTTAGCTTAAATTTCTTTTGTTTTACATTTATATTTTATTTTATTTTTTTTAATCTTATAGCTGTATAAGTGAGTATATAGGGCAAGTTAGGAAATGTTTATTTTCTGTTCTTAACTCTGACTGCAAAGTGATTAAGGCTATGTGGTCTGTGGGAAGAGCTGAGAAGTAACATTTATTATTTAAGGTTAATAGAAAAGGAAAATGTTTTTCCTTTGGAGCTGCCTCTAACTACATCTCCCATCTAACCCCTCAACCTTTCTCTGTTATGTTAAACTCAGTGGCCCACCCTTTTACATTTGACTTTGGAAATTCCTACCAATCTCATCTTGTCTGCTCATACTAGTAATCTCGAAGTTCAAACTAGGAAGGTCTTCCCATTAGACTGTTAAAACTTTAGTTACACTCTCTCGTATTGTTAGAATTTTTCTGCTGGAAAAGGACATGTGTCCAGTCAGACTTTCCTGGTAAAGAAATGTAAAATAAAATAAATAAAATATCTTCCACTGTTTGGTGCAGTGGTGCACACTGCAGTACAGAGAGTTAATCCATTTTGTTCCATCCCACATTTGAAATCAGAAACAGCTGGGCAATCCTACTAATCACTGGTTGCCTACAGACCACATCTCAGGAATCAGCTTTGGAGTAGTCCTTCTGTTTTTCTCTTGATGAAAGTAGGAGCACAGGGCATAGTGTTATAGCCTTCCTAGAGACTAGCAATCACTGAAAAGCCTGAAAACTCATTAGGAGCCAGCTTTCTAAGGAAAACAATATATTGATTCCTGACAGGCTCTGACTAGCCAGTGTGTATGGGGCTTCTCTGAGTACTCTGGTTTTGGATAGTTTGGTAGCTTATGTCCTACCAGGGAATCTACTATAAGAAAGTTACGACAAGCTTATCGACCCATAGAACATTTGGGACAAGGCTGTTGATTACCAAAGAGCCTGTCATCTGCTTTTTAAGAACCAGCTTGTGATTAGTACTGCAGTTTTGCTTATGGTGAGAGGAGCAAAGCAGCACTGATTCCCAGCTGAATGTGGCTGTGGTGAGACCAGCACTATTAGTAGCCAGGTAGTAGCCAATAGACAAATCACCACTATTTATCATTCTTGACTAATACAGTGATTGGCTTAATTAGTGAATATTTGCCGAAATTAGTTTACTGTTTTTTTTCTTACAGCAGAAGGTCCTCAAGTTGTGGGCATCACTTGTTTCTAAGGCTAAATTCAAGTGGCTTGCTATTGGTTGGTATGCTCTACCGAACATTAAATTGCTTATTTTTTTGTGTTACTAATAAGGTGATTTAACTTGATATACTCATCATGTATTGGCTTGGCACACCACGCGCATAAACACATTTGGAGCCTTAGCTTTCTTTATAAACCCCCCCCCCCATTCCCACTGTACTTTGTGTATTCGGTAGTTGCACAAACAGGTTATTTTTGCAGTAGGTGGCACATTGCTCTTCATGTGTAGACTTACACTGTTTGCTTTAGACAGATAAAACCTCCACTAAATTAACTCTAAACCTCATTTGTGCAACTCTTCCTGCAGTCCACATAAGTAAGCATCAGGAAACATGGATTTGCACATTCCAACTGTCTTCATAGCCGTCTGGATAACATTAATGTATTGCTGCTCAATGCTAGGAGCCTTAATTAAAAACTCAATTCCCTATAAGCATTCCTTACCCTGGGAAACCTTATGCATCATCACAGTAATCATCTTCAGTAGCAACAAAAACACTCCATCAGTACAGGCTTTCATTGACTCTCGCATGATCTGGCCCCCCACATTAGATGAAGACACTTAATGTAGCAATGTTTCTCCATATTCTTCAATATTCCACCTACAGACTCATTAGATAATGACATGGAACTCCTCCATGTTCAACTATTAAGAAAACCCCTTTAATTTTTATTTATTTATCCTTTGTTGACCAGGGCAGTCCTACTAGGCTAGTGGTCTCTTTTCAGAGGAGACCCAAGATGGCATTTCTACTACTAGGGGAAATTTGTCCACAGCATCAGGGAACTTCCCCTGCTTGTTGTACTAACGATCATATGAGGACAAATTCAGTGTGGCACTTCCTGTCTTCCATTCTCAGCATGAAGGCAGCTTGGAGAAGCAGAGAGCATGGAGGAGAAGGAATGTGTGGTAGTTGATATGGAGAAGGTAAATTCTGTTAATCGAACAGCTGTTGAAGCTAATTTGATAGAGGAGTCAGAAGAGACCAGGGAGGAGGAGGATGGCAGAGATAATGTAAATGAAACAAAAGGAAAAGAAAAATGGGCAGAGGATGGCACAATGCTGAGTTCCAAAGATATTTTTAGCAAAATCTGTTTGCAATGGATATTTCTGCAACAGAATGTGTCATTACAACCCTCCAGTCTGGAGGGTTGCGGGATGTCTACTTAAAAGAATTACTAGATCAAAGTGAGCCGGAAAGCGAAAAGGCAGCATCATATGGGGCAATAATGGATAGAATTCAAGAGAATGAAAATACACAAGAGAAGAAAGAAGAAAAGAAATCATACATGCAGATGGTGAGAGAATGTGAAAGAAACCAAAGAAAAAAGGTAGAAATTAGAAGAAGATTTTATGTAAGGATAAGCAACAAGCTAGAGAAGGAACTAGAAGGGTATGAGGTATGGGACAGCTTCATAGTCATGGGGCAGAACCCAGAGATGTAAGAGCTTTTGTTTGTATTCATAAGGATTAATTCTGTGAAATTTTCTTTGAGGAGGCTGAACAAGACATTACTCCATGGAACTTGTATGTAATACAGACTTTTAATGGAGAAGCCAAAAAGAAATTGTGCAGTTTAAAACTGAAATTGAAAGAAATTATTTGAGAGAGCATTTAAGGCTATGTATAGAGATGTTTTGGATGTCACAAAAATATATGATAATAGAGGATGTTATGTGATCCTATCTCGCCTACATTCTGACTGATGGGTTCGGAGCCGATCCCTCGGCTCCGACTCGGCACGCTTATGCCAAAGAGCGAAGTCTCTTATTGGCTGAGCTTACTATATCCCAGGATGCACCACTACCAGTCCCCCAGATCTCGTTTGCCGCTAACTAGCGAAGACGTGGTCTCGAGCTGGCTGAGCTGAGTAGTAAATTTTACTTACTTTTTTCTGTCAGAGAATTGCTTTTCCTGTCATAAAAAGCTGTTTTAACGGCTACTCTGTGCTTGTGTAGTGATTTAAATTTTTTTTGTGGAAACTTGTTGAGTGATTGGGCATTGTTTCTGTTTTCAGGCCTCCTTTATCTGTAGGGCCTTTCCCGGTCAGTTAACCCCACTCAAACTTTTGGGATTTCAGATCCCCTTGAGTTTCTTGTTGTTCGGATTGTTAAACCGGCAGTTCTAAGCTGATTTTTGTAGAGTCAGTTAAGTAAAGTTAAATTTGGATTGTGTGTTCTTACTGTCAGAAAATTACTGCATTTTTGGTCATAATGTCTCAAAATCCTAGGCCTTCGGGCTTCAAAAAATGCACCAAATGTAATTTTAAAATGTCAATCACAGATGACCACTCTCTCTGTGTTTATTGTTTGGGTGCAAAACATTTACAGGAGTCATGCAGCGTGTGTCACGCTTTTTCCTCTAGGGTCCTCCAGGAGAGGAAAAATAAGCTTATTCTTAAAGGCTTAATCAAACCCTCCTTCGAAGAAGCACTAGCATCCTCTCCTTCTCCAACCAAAAAGAAGAAGGCGTCGGCTCCGACCAGTCCGTCGGATCCGGCCGCCAAAAGACATAGGCAGGCTTCTCCTTCGGCTCCAAGGACTTCGGAGCCGAGGGCGGAACAGTCTGCCTCGATGCCACCAGTCTCGACTCCTCGGGCTTCGGAGCCGATGGCTGGGGCATCGAGAGGCGGGTCACCTTCGTCGGCTCCACTGGTCTCGGAGCCGACTAAGGTTGCCCGCTCAGACACTTCCTCCTCGGCGCCAAAGTCCTCCTCGGCACCGATGGAAACTACTGTGGGTATTCCTTCGGCGCCGATAATCATCGAGTCGCCTCGGAGCCAGTCCCCTAGTCCTTTGGGGCCGTTGGAGAGGCCTTCTCGAACCCGTTCAGTATCCTCTAAGTCCTCGAGGATGTCGGATTCGGATATAGACAGGGTGCTCCAAAGACTGTTCCAGTCCCCAGTCTTTCAAAAATTTGTTTCGGCTCCGATCCAGTTGGCTTTGGAGCCGATAGCCCATGCCCATCCCATGGCTGTTCCTCCTCCGACCGCTTCGGCTCCGTCGGAGCAGATGCTGTTGGAGCCGGTGGAGATTGTAGGGTCGGCTCCGACCCTTACTCCAACCCGGGCCTTCAGGTCCGAGTTTGGTACACGGACTTCTTCGGCTGGACCCGGGGTGATGTTTGGGACCTATGCTTTCGGTTCCGAGCCTCCCTCTCGGTGCTTGCTGCGGGATTGCCGCCTGCTATCATGGCTCGGAGACTGGACACTCCCAGGATTCTGGGGTCCGGCTTTCAGGGCTATGAGGAGTGCCTTGGCCAAGTCTTCGCCATCTCTCCGGCTTTACCGGCACCTTCCTGGGCGTGGAGACTGGGTCTTTGGCAGTTCCCTGTCCGTAGGCAGCGGAGCCCTGGGCCTGAGGTTACCCCATTGGGGTTCCCCTCCTCCTGAGGGTTCTTCGAGTTGTCTTCGGAGGAACCCCGAGGAAGAGATCGTGCAAGAGGAAGCACGTGGACTCCCCGAGTCTATTACATCGGACACTGATCTTGATGATGCGGAGGGGTCCCAGTCGTCCTCGGATGATGTCTCATTTGCAGACATCTTAGAGATCCTCAAACAATGAGGCGGCTGGATATCCAAACCCCTCTGCTGATGAGTCAGTGCTCCTCAAGGCCTTTGGGGCTCAGCCCTCCGCCTCCTGGGTGTCTCCGCCTTTGACGAGCTTCTGGATTTAGTTTGTCAAGGGCGTGGGAACATCCAGATACCGTGGAACCAGTCCCTTCTCGTCCTAATAAATTTTTGTCTGCCCCACCCGAGAAGGAGTTCCTCACTAAAGGCGTGGCTGTAGATGCCATGGTGGTGGCATCTGCTACACAACAGGACGTGGCAGAGGCTTCAACGTCCGTCCATCCTCCTAATAAGGAGTCTAGGAGCATGGACAGGTACGGAAAGCGCACCCTGACTTCAGCGGCCTTTACTTTAAGGTCTCTGAATTATTTGGCACATTTTACCAGGCTTCAGAGGGATCTGGTCAAGGAGCTGTCAGATTCCCTCTCGGGTAACCTACCTGAGCAGCTAGCCCAGTCGGTTAGCTCTCAGTTGGCTATCCTTACGTCAATTTCTAACTCGTCCATGAGGCTCATTTCCTATGCGGCCGAAGGGGCGGGCAGAGCGGCAGGCACAGGCGTGGCTCTACGGAGACAAGCCTGGCTCCGCTTGTGTCAGTTCATGGAGGCCTTCAAGTCTTCCTTCACGACGCTCCCTTTGATGGGTCCTCTTTGTTTGGACCCAAGGTTAAAGACACCCTTACCCGCTGTGAGCAAGAGGGAAAAACTTTATCTGCCGTAGGTGCCCGTTATTCCACTCCCTTTCGCCTTATCCCAAGGCCAAAGGAGGGGAAGATGTGGTTCCGAAATCACGTAAGTTTTTCCTCAACAGCAGGAAGATTCCCTTCCAGAGGCAGAGGACGGGGAAATTTTTCTGGGAGACGCCAGTCCCAGAGGCGGCAGAGGGCCCCGCAATTCTGGAGACCGCGAGTCCTTTCGTGGCTCTTCAGCCTCCCACACATCATGAGGGATTGCCCGGCTGTGCTGCTCGGAGCCAGTCGGGTGTCGCTTTGCCAAGCACCTAAAAGCCTGGGAGTCAATCACTCAGGACAGATGGGTGCTTCGGATCATTGCCGGAGGTTACACCATCCCATTCATATACTCACCACCACCGTCCAAAAATCCCGGACCCACCACCCAGTCAAAGGGAAATTGCAGCCGCAGAAGCTTTAAAGCTGCTAGAAAAGGAGTCATCCAACCGGTCCCCACAGACCAGATCAGATCCGAAATTACTCCAGGTTCTTTTAGTGCCAAAAGACAGGGGACCTGAGACCAATATTGGATCTCAGCAGACTGAACCAATCCGTCACGAAATCCAAATTCGAATGGTCACGTTACAATCCATTCTCCCATTGTTGGAGAAGGATGTTTGGATGTGCTCCATAGACCTCAAGGACGCCTATTATCACATACCGATACATCAGGCATCCAGGAGGTATCTGCGCTTCAGCCTGGGAGTCAGTCATTACCAATTTTGTGCTCTGCCCTTTGGTCTCACCACAGCCCCCAGGGTGTTCACCAAGTGTTTGGCAGTAGTGACGGCTCACCTGAGAAGTCTTGGATTCCAAGTGTTTCCCTATCTGGACGACTGGCTCCTGACTGCCACCACCAGGCATCTACTAATGGACAACCTCAAAGCCACCATCTCCCTGGGTGCTACCGTGGGGATTACATTCAATTGGTCAAAGTCTGTCTTGCTGCCCTCTCAGCGCATAAGGTTGATAGGAGCAGAGATAGACTCAAAATTGATGCTGCTTTTCTTCCTGCCGAAAGGATCCAAACTTTACAGGGCCAAGTTCAAGCTCTGATCTCAAGATCCAAAGCCCCAGCCAGGATGGTTCTACAAGTTTTAGGTTCAATGTCTGCCACAGTTCTTTTAGTTCCTCTGGCAAGATTGCACATGAGGATTCTTCAGTGGCTATTGTCAACTCAATGGTCCTTTCAGGATCTTCCCTCAATCATCACATCATGATTACGGAAACATGCAAACGGGACCTTCGCTGGTGGCTTCAGACATCCAATCTAAATCAAGGAAGCCCCTTTGTTATTCCCTCTCCAGTGGTTACCCTGACGACAGATGCCTCCCAGATAGGGTGGGGGCATTGTCTGGGCAGGTTAGTTCAGGGCTCCTGGCTTCCAGACTAAGCTCTTCTCCACATCAATGTGTTGGAGATGAGGGCTGTACTTCTATCCCTACAGGCCTTACACAAGTTTCTTCCTCAGGGCATCATCGCCATCCACACAGACAACATGTCGGTGGTCTGGTATCTGAACAAACAAGGAGGGACCAGATCTTACCCCTTTGCAGAGAGGCCATGAGGGTGTGGGAATGGGCTGTAGCTACCAACCGCTTCTTGGTAGCGACCCACATTCGGGAAATCAAATATATTGGCAGACAAATTGAGCAGGACAATTCTCTCTCCTCACGAGTGGTCCCTAAACGAAACAGTAGCAGCTCAGGTTTTCAGGAGATGGGGAACGCCGTGCTGCGATCTATTTGCAACACCACTAAACACGAAGTGCAAAAGGTTCTTCTCCTTGACCCCACATCAAGGGGAAGCAGCTATGGATGCTCTAGCACAACCTTGGCCAACAGGGCTACTTTATGCCTTTCCTCCGATACCACTTCTCTCCAAAGTCATTCAAAAAGCTTCTCAATTGGGGTCCACAATGATACTGATTGCTCCATACTGGCCTCGTCAGGTATGGTTTCCCTACCTGAAGAAACATGCGGTGGACGATCCTTGGACGTTAGATCTAACTCGGATCTGCTAATCCATCAGTCGGGACAACAGCATCAGTCCCTACGCTCCTTGAAGTTGACAGCCTGGCTCCTCCACTTCCGACTTTAGTCAGAAGTCACACATTAGATCCGGAAGTTATTCACATTTTATCTTCAGCCCACAAACCCACCACTAACAAATTGTACCTCAGTAAGTGGAAGAGGTTTGCTATCTGGGCTCAACTCAGGGGCTTAGACCCTATCACTGCTCCGATCCCGGAAGTTTTGAAATTTTTAACATCCCTGTTTAATCAAGGATCTTCTGTCTCTACTATTAAAGTACAACTGGCGGCTATCTCTAAATTCCACGAATCTATGGATCCTCCATTGATGAGCAGCAGATTATGCAAGACTTTTATTAAAGGTGCGGGCCTGTTAAGACCCCAGTTTTTCATCCTGCGCTCCGTGGGATCTTGATTTGGTGCTTCGTGCATTAACATCTTCCCTTTCGAACCTGCTGCTACATGTGAGTTAAAATATCTGTCTTGGAAAACTGCCTTCTTGGTTGCAATTACTTCTGCAAGAAGAGTCTCAGAGCTTCAAGCCCTATCTATTAAACCACCGTACTTGATTTTCCACAAGGATAGAGTATCACTTAGGCCTAATCCATCCTTTGTCCCAAAGGTCTGTTCTAATCTCTGTCTTCAACAATCTCTAGAGCTACCAGTTTTCTTCCCAAAATTTTCCAATGATGCAGAATACACTCTCCATAAATTGGATGTTCACAGGCAATTGCGCTTCTATTTAGACAGGACTCAACAATTTCGTAAGTCAGACCAATTGTTTGTGTCCTTCTCAGACAATAAATTGGGTAAAACCATTACAAAAGCTACTATCTCCAAATGGATTCGAGATTGTATAACTCAGGCTTATTCTTCTTCGAATAAGCAACTTACAACATCTATCAAAGCTCACTCTACCAGAGCTATGGCAACTTCTATAGCTTTTCATTCCAAACTTGCTATATCGGAGATTTGTGCTGCGGCTACTTGGTCAAATCCACACACTTTCATTTCCCACTATAAATTGGATGTGGCATCTAAAGGGCGAGCATCATTTGGTTCCACGGTACTCAGGAGTGTTTTCCAGTGAGCCACCCAGGATTCAGGTGCTAGGGACGCTGTCCCATCAGTCAGAATGTAGGCGAGATAGGATCACATAACATCTTTTAGTTATGTACTCACCATAACTTCAGATGTTTGGGATCCATCTCGCCTACATTCCTAATACCCACCCTCCTTCCCCCTGCCTTGGAGATCAGAAGAGATTGAACGGTTTTGAGTTCTACTGTTTTATCTTGTTTCATCTGACGATGTTATATAATCAGTGCGTGCATGTGTGCATGTATGCGGACAAACTAGATCTGGGGGACTGGTAGTGGTGCATCCTGGGATATAGTAAGCTCAGCCAATAAGAGACTTCGCTCTTTGGCATAAGCGTGCCGAGTCGGAGCCGAGGGATCGACTCCGAACCCATCAGTCAGAATGTAGACGAGATGGATCCCAAACATCTGAAGTTATGGTGAGTACATAACTAAAAGTTTATGGAGTGGGGGGTGGGAATGTGGTATAATATTGAAAATGCAAGATGAAAAAATTGTGCATTTACCTAATATAATTAACAGTGAAGGAAACAAAGGTGTGGTGGAATATGGAGGACAGCCTAAGACAGGCTTTTTGTGTGGTAAGGATGGTCATTTAATTAAAAACTGTGATAAAAGAAAATGTTTTATATGTGGAAAAATGGAACACAAAGCAAAGAAATGTGAACAGAAGTGTATAAAATGTCAAAAGATAGGTAATTCTTGGATGAATTGTACAGAGCTAGAAAAACATTTACAAAAAACGATATTAATACAGGAACAAGGAAAGGAGAAAATTGTATTAGACACTATAGAGGAAATACAAAATGAACAAGTAAATGAAGTCGAGTTAACAATGGATGTGAAGGTGTGTGTGAATGAAATAAAAGATGAGGAAAATGAGGAAGAAGAAATAAACAATTCAAGTGATGAAGGAAAAAGTAAATGGGTAAATGCAAGAAACAAAAGAGGTTCCATAGGTAAAAGAGTAAAAGCTAGGAAACATAAGTTCAAAAATGTAACTACAGCAGAAAACAAAAAAAAGAAAAGGATGAGGATAAAATTAATTAATTATAGTAAGAATCTTGGCCATTAACATCAACATCATGAAGAATATTCATTGTAGGTTAGGAGTATTAGAATGGTGTATGACATTAGATATGGATATCTTAGCACTTACAGACATTAGAATAACAACAGAAGAAAGAGAACAAATGGTTGATGGGAAGGCAAAGTAATTTGGAATTTAGGTAGTAAAATGTTCTGGTATAGTCATCCTGTGTAAAGATTATACAGTAGTACTCACTGTAAAAATAGTAATACTAAACATAAGGTATAAAAATAAAGTTTATAGAGTAATCACACTTTATTCATATACCTTACAGAAACAAAAAAAATCTTGTTTAGAAAAATGGATCATGTAAATTTAAACATGCAAGTAATTGTAATGGGAGACTTTCATTGTGATTTAAGACACAGACGTAAAGAAGGAGCAGATGCTAAAGTAATTCTTGATCAGATTAAATATAATAAAATGTTACTTATGGGAAAATAAGAATTGGACATGCAAAAGAAGCAGTTTAAGAACCAAAATTGACAATTTTATAGTTTGACAGCTTGATTATACCACATCAAGGATGCAAAATGACAGGATTTTCAGACAATTTATTTAGAGATACAAGAAAAAGGGAATTATATAAAGATAGGAAAATGAATAAAAATAGTTGAGTCAGAATTGAATGAACAGGCAAAGGACGCAATACTACAGTTTTGGCAAGATCACATAAGTATGAGGGAATTTTATTAAGACTAGATGAGTTGATGGATCATTTTGAAAGAAAAATTTGACTTATTAAAATGGCAAAAATTGAAAAGACTACAGGACTTTGGTGTATACAAGGAAATTATTAACCAAATATTGAAAAACATAGCAAGTAATAGTGAAGAGTTTATAGACAAAGAAAGCTGTATGAACTGAATCAAGAAAAATTTGAGAGGATTGTTTAAACAAATAATCTTTTTGCAAAGAAAGGAAGATAGCACTATACTTAAGTAAAATGGTTAAAGAAAATACAAAAATAATGAGAGAATTAAAAGATGGAAAGGGCAACATAGTAAATGCACAAGAATAAATTATGAAAACAATCAAAGAATGTGTAATAGATACATTCAGTAAGTGGCATTACATTAAAAGATGGGAATTAAACAAGTTGACTGAAGAAGACAATAAAAGGATGGAGGAAAAGATTGCAATAATGGAACTAGAAAACATACTGAAGACAGTAAATGTAGAAGCAGCTACAGGGATAGATGGAATTGAATACTTAATGTACAAAAACATGCAAGAATGGCAAAAAGTTTATTTCTTTAGAAGTAATGAATGAATGGTTTGAAAAAGGTATAAATGGTGAAAATATATGCTTAGGGGTAATGACATTCATGAGGAAAAAGGGAGAAGAAAAAATAGATGTAAGAAATTGGAGACCATTAGTACTAAATAATATAGAATAAAGTATGTTCCTGAAAAGAAAAAAAAAGAATGGCAAACAAAGTTAATAAATTATTTGAAACAGTCTTCGGAACTAGAAGTAAAGGAAGTCAAGAGCTGTTAATATTAATAAGAGAATTAGTAGATGATATAAACAGAAAAACAGAATTAAAGATATTAACAGGAGATGTAAACAATGCTTTTGACAAAATTCAACACAAAGCATTGTGAATTTTTTTAGAGGAATAGAACATAAGTAATAAAATAATATTCTGAAGTCAGTTTACATGGAAAACAAAGCAAGACTGGTAATCAGTGGATAGATAAGGGAAACTATAAGACTAAGAAGTGTTGTCAAACAATGATGTCCAACCAGCAGCATCTTATTTGCATCAATTATGAATGCAATGGTCACTGAGATTAATTCAAAATTAGAAAAAGTTAAACACCAGACACCAGAAGGAATTCTGATCTCAGTTATGTTTACATGTGCAGATGATTTAGCAATTTAAGTTTAGTTAAGAATACAGAATGGATGAAAATAGCCATAGAAATGCTCAATAAAGAACTGAAGATACTTGTACTGACTCTTAATAAAGAAAAAAGTAAAGGAGTATGTTTTGGGAGAAATACAAGGTATTCAATTTAATGAAGACAAGATAGAAGTCTTAGGAATAAAATCTGGAAATGAACAATTAAGAGAACAACAATGGAGAGATATGATAGAATGCAAGGTCTTTGCATATATTGGAGAATATTTAGGCAGTCATACAGGACAGGGAAACCAGTGGAACAGGAAACAATTGGTCAGGTGCAATACCAAGATATTCTGGAGCCTTCTACAGGAAACCAGTATAAAAGCTCACTTGAAGCTAGACAGCAAGGGAAGGAACAGGAGACTGTGGAAACTCTGATGCAGTTTTGAGGAGTGATAGGCCAGTGAGTTCCCATATGACAGAGCAATGGATGACACAGGATGAAATTGAAGAGAAGGTGCCACAGGAAGATGCTGTAGAACTTTCTGTAGAATGCCTGCAGAAAGTGGAAAACAAAGGATGTGCCCCTCAGTCTGGAAGAAAATGAACTAAAGGAAGAGTTGCTTGATTTAATGGACATAGATATATTAAAATCAATAAAAGAAATAGACTGCAGAAGGTTAATAAATCCCCAAAAGTCAGAAATCTGATAAAACAAATGAACAGTAATTAGGACTGTCCTTAGAGCTCCATGCGATATAACAGAAGTGAACAGGATATGTTACTGTGCAACTAAATTAATTGATAAAGTTCTACCACAAGAGTACCGAGTAGTGAGGCAAAGGAAGGGGAGAAATCGAATACCACCATGGAAGTATTTAATAGAGAAAAATATAAAGCAATTAAGAAAATAAGTGTCACTGTTAGAAGACTATAGAAGAGGGAACAGAGCAACAAAAATACTAATAAAGATAGATGTGAAAAAAGCAGTGCTCAGTATTAGAAAAGACCAGGATCTATCATGCACTATCAGAAATAAATTAAAAATTTCAGCACAGGTGGAAAAACTTAGAAGCTACACAGGTAAATATAAAGGAAAAGTACAAAATAAGCAATTTAGTGATGACCCAAAAAAGTTTTTTAGAGAACTGGGAAAAGAACAGTTGTGTAAAATCTTACCATAACCATAGATGTCCTTCTCTTCCATGTTGCAGTATTCTTGTTGTGGGATTTTCTGCCTCAGGCGACCCGTACATCGGCTCCTATACAAAAGCTTCAGCTTGGCTGCATTGGACGTCACACGTAGGGCCATAAACCAGGTTCTTTAAATGTGACATCTGCACGCAAAGACCTCAGAACTTGAAAGCACAGCAGAAGGAGTATAAGGTCCAGCAGGTGTGTATGCCACTGATGTCAGGTATAGGGACATAGGGCCCTTATGTAGTTTTCTTACGCTCTCAGTGCAGAGAATAGGGTACTAGGAGGCTAAGGGTATGCTGTACTGGGTAATGAAAAAAGGGTGTTTTAGAGGGAGGGAAGGAATACTGCAACATGGAAGAGAAGGACATCTATGGTTATGGTAAGATTTTACACAACTGTTCTATGTCCTTCTATTCCTATGTTGCAGTATTCTTGTTGTGGGAGAGTACCTCAGCTTAGATGGAAGGAAGGGTGGCAGAAGAAGAGGCTTATTCTAAAAATCCCCTGTAGGATTGCCCTGGCAAAACATGCTTGTGCTCTGGAGACATTGTCTAGTCTGTACTGTTTGGTGAAGTTGTGTATGGTGGACCATGTGGCTGCTTCCATAATGGAAGCAGTGTCCAGACCTTTGATGAAGGCTTTGGAGGCTGCCATTGCTCTGGTGGAGTGAGCTTTGACTCCTAGTGGGAGTTTTTTGCCATGGTGAGAGTAACAGAAGCAAATGGCTTTTCCAATCCAGCAGGCATTGGTTTGTTTGGAAACTGCCTTGCCCATGGCCCCCGGGGTGGTACGAAATAAAGAGTTGAGTGGATTTCCTAATGGACTTTGTTGTGTCCAGGTAGAATCTCAACTGTCTGTGTACATCCAGGGAGTGAAGAATCCTTTCCCCTTCGTTGGTGGGAGAGGGGAAGAAAGTGGGTAGTTGAATAGACTGCTTTAAAGACAAATGGTTGACTACCTTAGGCATGAAGGAGGGGTTAGTTCTAAGTGTTACCCTGTCCTTGTGGAAAGTCATGTAAGGGGGGCAGGGCATTAAGGCCTGTAGTTCTGACACCCTTCTGGCTGACATTATGGCCACTAGTAAGATTGTTTTCCAAGTACACATCTGAAGGGTAGCTGTCCCAGCAGGTTCAAAAGGGTGCTGGGTTAGCTTTTCCAGAATGCAGTTCAGGTCCCAGGATGGTGGAACGGATTTCCTTGGGGGCCTAATGTGTAGGACCCCTTTTAAGAAAAGCTCAACATCGAGCCTGCCTACCAGGGGTGGTTCTAGGGGTAGACAGGCTGAGATTGCGGAGAGATGAATTTTAACTGAAGAGTATGATAGTCCACCTTTTATAAGTTGACACATGTAAGCTAGGACTGGGGGGATCTGCAATGCATGGGTCCCTACCCTTGTCCCGACACCATTTTGAGAACCTTTCCCATTTAGCTAGGTATGATTTTCTTGTAGTAGGTTTCCTGGCCTGCCTCAGGACTGAAAGCACGTCCTCTGCGTAGCGGTGCCTGAAGGGAATTAAAAGTTTATCACCCACAGTGTCAGTGACAGCATCTGCAAGTGTGGGTGGATGAGAGTTCCCTTTTGTTGTGTCAGAAGCTCCACTTTGTGGGGTAACTTGTGGTGATTACTCTTGGCTAGATTGTGAAGTAGGAGGAACCAGTGCTGCCTTGGCTGTAGGGAGTCACCAACAAGATTTTTGGTTTGTCTCCCCTGATTTTCAGGACGACGTTTTGAATCAGTGGGAAGGGGGGGGGGCATATAGAAACTTCCCCTTTCAAGAGATGGTGACGGCATCTACTCTCTAGGCTAGAGGGGAGTAGGTCTTGTTGCAGAAGGTCTGCAGTTGTCTATTCTGGGGGAGGCAAACAGGTCTATTTGAGGAATGCCCCACCAGTGGACTACATCCAGGAAGACTGTCCTGCCCGGCATGCATTCATGTTGTGGGGAGGATGTTCTGCTCAGCAGATCTGCCTGTTTGTTGTCCTGCGAGGGGATGTAGGATGCCTGCAGGAACAGGTTGTGGTGAGAGGCTAGCTTCCAAATCCATAATGTTAGTCTGCACAGGAGGTAAGCTCTTGTCCCTCCCTGTTTGTTGAAATACCAAAGCAGTGTCGTGTTGTCTGTTACTGTTAGGAGCACACCTGGTAGAAGCAGGGGGCTGAAGGTTTTCAGAGCCAGGAGAACTGCTGTCATTTCTTTCACGTTGATGTGTTTGGCCTTCAAAGAAGGGTGCCATTCTGTTTGAACCCTGTAGGATGTCAAGGTGGCTCCCCATCCTGAGTCTGATGCATCTGTGTGCATTACCTGAGCTGGAAGAGGGAGTTGAAGGGGGAAGGCCGGGATTGAGCTGTACTTGTTGAATCCACCAGTGAACCTCTGCCTTTAGGCAGGGTAAGAGTGGGATTTCTTGTTCCAGGGGATGCTAGTGTTGGGACTAAATGTTTTGTAGATACCATTGTAGCTTTCGCATATGCAATCTGGCAAGTGGCAGCATAGAGATGGTTGCTGCCGTAAGGCCCAGGGTCCTTAGAAATTGCCTCGCAGTGATTACATGGGTCTGCAGCAGGACTTTGAAATGGGAGGTCAGAGAGCTGACTTTGTCTTGGGGTAGAAAAGCCTTCCATTAGGTCTGTCCTGATTCTGCAACCCAGAAATATCTTGTCTTACTCTATCTAGGGTTAGGGATGACTTTGGGAGGTTGAGGGCAAACCCCAGATTTTGTAGAAGGGACATGGTGAATAGCAGATCGGCAGAAAGGGTTTCTTTGCAGTCTGCCAGGATCAGGATGTTGTCTAGTTAGGGATAAATCTGAATTCCCTGTGTTCTGCAGTGGGCAATGGCAGGTGCCAGGCATTTTGTGAATAGTCTGGGGGCAGTAGACAGACCAAATGGCAAGGCAGTAAATTGGAAATGAGAGGAGAGTCCAGAGAAATGTAAATATTTTCTGTGGGAGGGTAGTATGGGAATGTGCAAGTAAGCCTCTTTTAGATCCAATGTGGCCATGAAAGCCTTGGCAGGTATGAGAGGAAGGAGGCTTGGGAGTGGTAACATTCTTAAGGTGGGCACCAGTAAGAATAGATTTAGGAAGGAAAGGTCTAGAATTGGTCTCCATGGTCCGTCTTTTTTGGGGACCAGGAACAGACGAGAGTAGAAGCCCTTTCC
The DNA here is from genome assembly GCF_019279795.1 of Protopterus annectens. Lineage (NCBI taxonomy): Eukaryota > Metazoa > Chordata > Ceratodontiformes > Protopteridae > Protopterus > Protopterus annectens. The sequence goes on along the minus strand of NC_056747.1, from coordinate 1,203,523,902 downwards.
TTCCTGTCCTGAGGGGGCAGGTTCTATGGTACCCAAATTCAGAAGGTCTGTCAGGACTTGGGACAAAAGATGCCTTTGATTTCTGGGGGGAAGGGAATACTTCTTAGGGGTGGCCTTTCCTTCCAGGAAAGGAAGTATTCTTTTTGGATGATAGCCAAGACCATTCTGTCTGTGGTAATGTTCTTCCAAAAGGGCAGGCAGTGAGACAGATGAGCAAAGGGGGTTAGGGGGCAAGGCAGTCACACATTGTTGGGGCCTCCTCTGTGTTGAAAGGGCTGCCTAGGGGGAGGCTGAGGGAGCAGCCGTCCTGGAAGAGGTAGGCCTTCTGGGCCTGGAAGAGGCAGATCCAGCAGGGGCTTGGTTACGCCTGACAAAAGTGGCCTTGGCCGGGTAATTCCTATATTATTTGGGCATGGGAGACACCAATAAATGTTTAATGTCTTGTAATTCCTTACTCTTTTCTTGCAGGTTCTTGAACAGATCTGCAGATTGTTTTCCAAAGAGGAAATTAGGGTCCAGGGGGGCATCCAAGATCTTAGACATATAGTCCTCTAGTAGGTGCTGAAGTCTAAGCCAGGAATATTTCCTGAGAACAGAGGCAGATGCTGCAGAGCGAGCAGAAGCCTCTGCAACATCATAGCTGCATCTGATAGATTGTCTGGCTACTTGGACAGTCAGAGAAAGTTTTGAAGAAATGTCAGCCTTAGTGGGGCAGTCAGGAGTACTGGCTAGTAAGGTGGCAGCTTGAGAAACCAGGTCCAAAGCAAATTTGGTCATATGAGTTTGATAATTGATGGCTCTAAAAGCCAAAGTGGAAGAGGTGTAAACCTTCTTACCAATCCTATCCATAGATCTGTTATCTTTGTTAGTGGGTAAGAGTGAGGCAGACAGAATGAGTCTGGATTGTTTGGATATGTGGCAGTCACAGCTTGATCTGCCGGGGGGGGGGGGGTGCTTGACTAGAAATTTCTGATCCTCAGGCACCTTCTGAAAGCGTTCTGCGCATTTAGTGGCAGGTGGCTGAGAGTCTGGTGTCTTAGATGCAGAGGAGAAAGCGTCCAAGTATGCAGGGATGACAGGTGGGATAGCAGAAGGTGAGGGGGATTCTACCTGTAACAATTCAAAGTACGTTTTCTGGATTTCAGACATTTGAGAGGTGTCTCATTTTAAATATTCTTTCATTTTGTTGATAATTTCACCAAATGTAATATCCTTTGGAGGAGAGTTTCTCTCAATAGATTCATCTGGGGAGTAGTACTCTTGGGGGGAAGCAATTTGTGAGGTGCAAGAGATGGATTCCTCAAAAGAGGAATAGTCAGTGTCTTGCTCTTATTCCCTATCCTGAGAGGTTGGAGGGGGGAGAGAAGAAGCAGAAGCAGGTCTAGGGCTTAGCAGTGGTAGAGTGGAGGTAGATGAGGCTGAAGGCCTGAGGGCCGTGACGTCCTACATCAAGGAGGAAGTGAAGGACTGCCAGTCAGGTAGGCCTTCCTTACTCATGGTCAAATGTTTGGCCTTTTATTTTCTTTTGGACGGAGTGGACTTAGGCATAGGCCTGGAGTTGGATGCTGATATAACAGTAGTAGCTTCCAGAGGAGGGATCCCGGTCAGAGGCTCTGCTAAGTCTGGTTCCCCCTTGACCACGACGGTAGTCGGGGTCTGAGCTGGCTCTGGGGAAGTGCTGGTCATCAGCTGCAAAACGGTTTCCACAAAGGTCGCCTCTGAAGTCTATGGTTCTTCCGAGCACTCCTCAACTCCTGAATCAGAAGATGGCAGGGCATGTGGTAGCAAAGCGGAAGAGGGCCTAGGAAACTTGGCCTTCTTACATGGAGGTTCTGTCAATGCCTCTGAATTGGTATCCATCCTAAAGGCTAAACACTTAAGCCGTTGGTTTTCCAAATAAAGATTAAGGGTGGCCAGATGGCTGCACAGGGTCTTTGGTACAAATGATTGGCAAATGGAGCAGGCATTGTGGTCGTGCTCCTGGCCTAAGGAAAAAATGCAGTGGTCATGCGAGTCTTTATGGAGAATCTGGTGCCCGCATTGCCATTTACCCTTTTTTGCTGGCATTGGCTATGGATAGGTACAGCAAACCAAGCTTAGCAAGATAATAGAAGAAAAATAAAATAGCAGGGTACTTAGCTTTTTAGACGTTTGCATTGAAGGAGTAAAGCACATGATGTGTCGGTCGTCTGTGGCTGAAGTGTTCTGAGGTGTTTGCGTGCAGATGTCACATTTAAGGAACCTGGTTTATGGCCCTATGTGTGATGTCCCTTGCAGCTGTAACAGCCAAGCTGAAGCTTTTGTATAGGAGCCGACCTACGGGTCACCTGAGGCAAAAAATCCCACAACAAGAATACTGCAACATAAGAATAGAAGGACATCAAGATAAAAGGAATTGAAAGACTGCCAAAAATAAGAAATAGATGCATTTTGGAGAAGTATTTATGATAATCTTGTGGGACACAACAAAGAGGTAAAATGGATAAAAGAAGTAAAAGAAAGAAGAAATTTAAAGGTAAAGGATATAAAATGGGATGAAGCAACAGCCAGAGAGATTGAAACAAAGTTAAGAAAAGCCTGTAACTGGAAAACCCCAGGTCCAGATGCAGTACCTGACTTTTGGTTAAAAGTATTAACATCTTTGCATGAAGACCTAGCCGTGAGTAAGAACTGTTTGTATGCGCACCCCAAACAGACACCAATCTGGCTAACAACATATAAATCAATGTTCCTACTTAACACTGAACCTGCAAGCTACCCTAAAAAATTATAGACCAATAACTTGCCTTCCGACGACGTATAAATTATACACGGGAATTGATGCCGACAGAGTTTATAGTCATTTAGAAGAAACCTCAATTATGGCAGAAAAACAAAAGGGCAATAAAGGAAAGTCATATGGAACAAAGGATCATTTGTTGTTAAATAAAGTGATAGTGGAGAACTGTAAAAAGGGAAAGAATCTAAGTATGGCATGGATTGACAACAAAAAAAATTTGTTAGTATCCCACATTCATAGATAAGAGTGCTTAAAAATGTATAAGATACACCCTGCACTGATTGACTACATTTCAGTGACCATGAAACAATGGCAGACCACTTTGCAATTAAGCCATGATAAAGGACAGATTATTATCCCAGGGATAAAAATTCAAAGCGGGATATTCCAGGGTGACTCTGTCACCGTTACTGTTTTGTCTTCCCCTTAACCCATTAAGCTGTTTGCTTAAGAGCTTAGGCCATGGCAATAATTTGCTTCCTAGAAAACAACAAAGTGTAAAGACTTCTCATCTTCTCCACAAAAAGTACAAACCGTTGAAGCACACAAAAAGACGTCACCTCCCAAACAGGCAGGAACAAGTAGCAAGTAATAAGTCCTGTGAAATAGTGGAATGCAGATCCAAAAATACGTAAAAAACTAAATACTTAGCCAAAAATACATTGTGTGAATGAGTCCCTGTTATGTTTTTTTCTTTCTCAAGAAATTTTTCATTTTCAGTATGCAATTAACATTGCAGCTTTCATTAAGCCCTGGAAAGCTGAAAGAATTCAAACCTATCTGCCATTCCAGTTCGCAGACCTCTAATAAAATGTTAATGGGTCCCCCCCTCAAAGTATGTGGTATTGAATCTATAGCTGTGAAGTTAAAACTGTGTCCTATGTGTTTCTCACAATGTTTTGCTAGGGCATTGTCGCATTTTTTTGTTCTTATTGCATATAAATGCTCGTATACCCTGTCACGAAATTTACGGTCAGTTTTACCTACGTAATATGCTTCACAGCAATTACATCTTGCTAAATAAACTATAGACTTGGAAATACAATTAAGATTACAGTTGATGTAATAACTGTTCCCACCTACCTGAAAAGTACTGCAATTATTAATATAGTGACAATATTTACAAAAACCACACTGTTTGCATCCCTTCGTTTTAATGTTATTGTTGGAATTATTGTTACTTTCAAGGATAGACTTCAGGTTTCTCCTCTCTTGTATACAAATTTAGGTCTATCACCCAATTTTTCCATCAATTCCTCATTGTTTAATATGTACTGCCAATTCTTCAATAAAATTAATTGAATGTCCAAAGAATCACTGTTAAATGTAGAGATAAAGCTAATTTTAAAAAAGTCGACACTCTCGAAAGCATTGTTACTGCTTATATTCTCTAGTGTTGTGTTAGTTAAATCCATGTCAGTAGACGAAGTAAAAGCTTCAGTTACAGTTGTTCTCTTTTTAAGAAGAGGAAAATAGGTCCCATTCAATCTTTTATTGTCAACTTCATAAAAAAGTTCCAAAAATAGGTCTAAGGGGTAATCTCTGCTTGTGAACATATTTTCAAGTTTTTTTACATTCATCATAGAAAGCTGTTTCCCTGTTACTCATTCTGGCTGTTCTTATCAGCTGTCCTTTAATAATAGCTCTTTTCTGTTTAAAAGGATGTGAGCTTTTGAAGTGTAACAGGGAACATAAATTTCGTGATAGGGTATACGAACATTTATATGCAATAAGAACAAAAAAATGCGACAATGCCCTAGCAAAACATTGTGAGAAACACGTAGGACACAGTTTTAACTTCACAGTTATAGATTCAATACCACATACTTTGAGGGGGGGACCCATTAACATTTTATTAGAGGTCCGCGAACTGGAATGGCAGATAGGTTTGAATTCTTTCAGCTTTCCAGGGCTTAATGAAAGCTGCAATATTAATTGCATACTGAAAATGAAAAATTTCTTGAGAAAGAAAAAAACATAACAGGGACTCATTCACACAATGTATTTTTGGCTAATTATTTAGTTTTTTACGTATTTTTGGATCTGTATTCCACTATTTCACAGGACTTCTCATCTTCTCTTTGTCGATGATTTAAAACTTTATAACTCATCAGATGAGGAACTGAAAGCAGAGCTGCAAGTTGTCAAAACTTTTTCAGGTTCTATAAGAATGTCATTTGGTCCTGATAAATGTGCAAAAGCAACATGAAAACATCAGCTTGGGACAAGAATGTGTGATATAAGAACTTGAGCAAGAGGGAGTGTATAAATAGTTGAGAAATGAATGGTCAGCATTAAAACATGAACAAATGCGAATAAAACTTAGTAAGGAATATTTTAGAAGACTTAAATTAATCCTGAAAACAGCATTGACATCTAGGAGCAAAATCCAAGCTATAAACCAATTTGCTGTTCCTGTCCTAATTTACAGTGTTGGAGTGATTAGTCCCAAAACGTGTTGGATAGATTAGATATTAAAACATGATAGTGGACTACATGCACGTTGGTTTACAAAGTCCATTGAACATGTGGGAGAAACAGACAAATGTAGGTTTTGTAAGGAAACTGTCGCACACCTAGTTGCTGGTTCTGACATACTAATGGCAGAAGGACTGTATACTGAAAGGCATAGTAATGTGGCAAGACTGCTGCATTGGGGATTGTGCAAACATTATGGTGTTGAAGTGGCTGAAAAACACTGTAAACATGAGCCATAAAGTATCATAGAAAATTATGAAGTCTACATCACATGAGATCATCCATTGCCAAAAGTTCAAAAGACAGATATTAAAAAAACAGATATAGTGGTCCATGCAAAGAAGACAAAAGTAGCATTGATCATTGAAATTGCCCGACCCAGTGACTACAGTGTTGTGCATGGAGAGAGACACAAAGTCATAAAATATCAGGATCTGCAAGCAGAAACTAGAGCAATGTGGAAGAAGGAAACCCAGATAGTTCTGATAGTTGGAGCAACAGGTCTTCTCAAAAAGAGTCTACAATCATATCTAGATACGCGACCAATACATGTAACTCCATACGAATTACAGGAGGAGTAATTACTGGGCACATTGCGGGTGCTGTGAAGAGCACTTTTGGCTAACATCAAAGAGTGAAACAATACTAATTTCATGAACTTTAATCTTACTTTGACTTAGGAATGGGGTCCGTTCCCATCATGGTATTAGAAACCCAAAAGATCTGGAGAAATTAAAAAAAGACAAGGTCCGAATGGAGGGGATAAGTCAGCAAGCAGAGGAAAGCGGTGTTGCTGAAATTGAATTCATCAAGTCTTGGTGAATACCTTCACGAGGTGGACCTTTTTTTTCACATAATCTCACTAAGATGACACTGACATATAGACTCTATTTTATATAGTATAACTCATGGACAGAAGTAGGTCAAAAGTAAAAAAAAGCTGGGTGCAAAAGACCCAAGATAAAAAAAGTGCCAAATCCTGCTAGGTGCACTGGTGCCAGGACTGGAAAAAATGACAGTGTAGAATATTTGAAATACGGAAACATTCTTACAATGAGGCTAGGCCAGGCCCAGGGGGAGGGTGGGCCCCCCTGTTGTAGAAGAAAGGAGCAGTCCACAAAAATAACAAAAACTGATAGGTCAGAGAAGAGCCATAAAGATGTTAGAGTGGACTATTGTTGACAAGAAAGAAATTATGTGCTGTTATTATTATGCAAAAAGCCCAGAATTTCCTTACACAAGATATACAAAACGATTGAGAAAAATTAGAGGAAAGAAAAATACTTCCACAAGAAAAACTCAGAAGCCTGAAATAAAAATGTGTGTTCATTAATACAGCAGATTTGTAAAAAACATTATATAAACCAAGAAACTTTTATCCGTGTGGAAAAAGAAGCATCTGAGGAAATAAGAAAATATAAACAACAAAACCTAGAGATTTTTGAAAAGTATAAAAAAGAAGTATGGACATGAGAAAGAAAGAGAGATTTGATCTGGTGCAATATTTATGAAAAGTTGAAAACCAACTTAATACAAAAAAGGCAGCCCCAAAGGTATTCTTAGAGAATTACAGCAAAGACATCCAGATATGGAAAATTTTGCAATAAAAAAATAATATCACAAAGAGGGAGTGTAGAAAAGAAGATTAGTAAAGTAGAAGTTAAAAAAAAGTAGAAGATGAAGTTATGGAAGTGAAGTGAAAGATGTGGTGTAAAAGGTCTAATACAGGTTGCATCACCACATGATGGAACGAGTCACCAGTAGACATCTGAAGAATAAATATGGACATGGGAAAGGGAGATTTTATATGGTGTAATATTTATGCAAAGGAGAAAGCAAAATTAATTAATACAAAAATGAGCAGCACCAAAGATTTTTGAAGAGAAATACAGGCAAAGGAATCTGGACATGGAAAGCTTTACAGTACAAAAGATAGGAAGACAGGAAAAGCAGAAAAGAAGATTAGTAATGGAGAAGTTAAAGAAATAGAAATTAAGGTTATGGAGTACCTGCAAAGTGAAGGATTCAGTGTAGAAAATCTAATTCAGAAAGCACCACAGCAGGACAGAGCAATAGACATCCAAACTAAGAAGAAACCAGTGGAACGGGAAGCAACTGGGCAGTTGCCATATGAAGATATTTTGGAAACTTCCACAGGAAACCAGTATAAACATTCACTTGAAGCTGGACAGTAAGGAAAGAGACAGGAAACTATGGCAACTCTGAAGCAGTCAATGTTGAGTGATAGGCCAGTGAGTTCCCATGTGACAGAGCAATAGATGATACAGGATGACATTGAAGAGAATGTGCCATAGGAAGATGCTATAGAACATAAATGGAGAGCAAACAAATATGCCCTGGTTTAGAAGAAAATGAGCTAAGAGACATATATTAAGATCAATGAAAAAAATAGACTGCAGAAGGTCAATAAAACCCAAAAAGTCAGACATTTTGATAAAACAAATGAATACAGTAAGTAGGACTGTCCATAGAGATCCATGTGATATAACAGAAGTAAACAGGGTATATTACTCTGCAGCTAAATTAATAACAGATAAAATTCTACCACAAGAACACAGGGTAGTAAGGAAAAGGAAGGGAAAAATTGAATACCGTCATGGAAGTATCGAATAGAGAAAACTATAAATCAATTAAGAGAAGTGTCACTGTTAGAGTATAGAAGAGGGAAAAGATCAACAAAAATACTCAGTGATAGACGTGATCAAAGCAATGCTCAGTATTATAATGGATCATAATCTGTCTTGCACATTTGCAAATAAACTAAAAATCCCAGCACAGGCAGAAAAACATAGAGGATACACAGATAAATATAAAGGAAAAGTACAAAATAAGTAATTTATTGATGACCCCAAAAAGTTCTGTAGAGAATTAGGAAACAATGCAAACGGAATTGAAAGATCACCCAAAAAAGAAGAAATAGATACATTTTGGAGAAGTATCAATGAAGATCTTGTGGAACATAAAGATTCTAATAGATATTAGAAGTAAAAGAAAGAATAAGTAGTTCACAGCTACAGGACATGAAATGGGATGAAGTAATGGCCAGAGAGATTGGGATAAAGTTAAGAAAAGCCTCCAGTAGGAAAACCCCAGCCCCAGAAGCAGTACCTAACTTCTGGGTAAAAGTACTAACATCTTTGCAAGAAGATTTAGCCATGAGTAAGAACTATTTATTTGCGCATTCCGAACAGACACCAACTTGCTTAACAACAGGAAAAACAATGCTCCTACTTAAAAGTTAACCTGCAAGTTACCCAAAAATTATAGACCAATAACTTGCCTTCCAACGATGTATAAACTCTACACCAGAATTGATGCAGATACAGTTTATAGTCATTTGGAAGAAAATTCAATCATGGCAATAGAACAAACGGGTAATAAAAGAAAGTCATATGGAACAAAGGATCATCTGCTGCTAAATAAAGACATAATGGAGAACTGTAAAAAAGGAAAGAATCTATGTATGGCATGGATTGACTGCAAAAAACATTTGATAGTATCCCACATTTATGGATAAAAGAGTGCTTAAAAATGTATAAGGTGCACCCTACACTGATTGACTACATTAAAGTGACAATGAAACAGTGGCAGATCACTTTGCAGTTAAGCCATGATAAGGGCAAATTATTATTTCAGGAATACATACTCAAAGAGGGATATTCCAGGGTGACTCCCTGTCACCGCTGGTATTCTGTTTTACACTTAACCCATTAAGCTGTTAGCAACTTAGGCCATAGCTATAATTTGGCTCCTAGAAAACAACAAAGTGTAAAGACTTATCTTCTCTTTAATGATTTAAAACTGTATAGCTCATCAGATGAGGAACTGAAAGCACAACTGCAAGTTGTCAAAACTTTTTCAGGTTATTTAAGAATGTCATTTGGTCTTGATAAATGTGCAAAAACAACCTTTAAAGCAGGAAATCTGCAGCACCAGAAAAACATCAGTTTGGGACAAGAATGTGATACAAAAGAACTTGAGCAAGAGGAAGTATATAAATATTTGGGAACTGATGAAGGATTAGCAATAAAGCATGAACAAATGTGAATAAAACTTAGAAAGGAATATTTTAGAATACTTAAATTAGTCCTGAAAACAACATTGCCATATAGGAAAAAATTCAAGATATAAACCAATTTGCTCTTCCTGTCCTAACTTACAGTTTTGGAGTGATTGACTGGCCCGAAAACGTGTTGAATAGATTAGACAGGAAAACATGCTCACCAAATGATTTATAAAAATCAGTGTATACCAAGATTATATATTCCCCTTTCCGAAGGAGGTATGGGCCTCCTTGAAATTGATTGCATGTATAGATCTGTAGGTGTGGGACTGCACACATCTGCTGACCTCACAAGGCCCAAATGTAGTGAAAATTTTGAAACATGAGAATAAATCTAAGATGACTTCACTGCATGGTCGAAAAAAAGGATATCTGCGTCAAGCAGGAATGGAAATCAAACCAGAAGTAGATAAAAATCAGACAGCAACTGAATGTGCCAAAAACAAAAGAAAGAATATAAGGTGAAGGGTCAGATGACAAGGCAAGAAATGTGGAAAATGCATAAATACAGTTGTAGGTGTAGAAACCTTCTGGAAGAACCTCATGTTGATCAGGATCGAACACAGGAATGGTTAAGGAGTGGTGAATTCAAACCAAAAGATGAAAGTTTAATGGCCCAAGATAGTGGACTAGGTGCACATTGATTTACAAAGTCCATTGAATACGTGGGAGAAGCAGACAAATGTAGGTTTTGTAAAACAGAATTGAAAATAGTTGAACACCTTGTTGCTGGTTGTGACATACTAATGGCAGAAGGATTGTATACTGAAAGTCATAATAATGTGGCAAGACTGTTGCACTGGGGATTGTGCAAACATTATAATATTGAAGTAGCTGAAAAACACTGGAAACATGAGCCACAAAGCATCATAGCAAATGATGAAGTCTACATCACATGGGATCACCCATTACTAACAGTTCAAAAGATAGATGCGAGAAAAACAGATGTATTGGTCCATGAATAGAAGACAAAAGTAGCATTGATCGCTACACCCACTGACTACAGTGCCTTGCATACAGAGAGACATAAAGTTATAAAATATCAAGATTTGCTGACAGAAACGAGAGCCAATGTGGAGGAAAGATACCCAGACAGATCCAATAGTAGTAGGAGCAATGGTCTTATAAAAAGAATCTTCAATTGTATTTAGATATGTTACCAGTACATGCAACTCCATACAAACTGCAGAAGGAGTCATTACTGGGCGCATTGTGGGTGCTGTGAAGAGGGTGTATATTAGAACATCGAAGTTTCAAAACTTCGAATGTTCTAATATCAACCCCTATTCAGTGAAAGCTGAAAATATCAAAGCAACAGAAAACCAAATTTTTTTCCTAGGGAAAGAATTCAGTTGTCCATTTCTGTTGCTTCTGTATTTTCAGCGCTGTCGTGGAAAGTTAGTGTTGGGTTTGGGTAAGTGTGTGATTGAGTGCGGGTTAGGTTAGTTAGGTTTAGGGTGCGGGTTAGATATGTGTGCGATTATGTGGCCGTGAGGGTTAGGGCGGCTTAGGTGAGTTAGGGTTAGAGCGCGGGTCAGGTAAGTGCAATTGTGTGGACGTGAGGGTTAGGGTGGGGTAGGTGAGTTAGGGTTAGGGCGCGGGTGAGGTGAGTGTGCGATAGTGATGGACCTTAGGGTTAGGGTTAAGGTAAGTGGATAGTTAGTGGTGTGTATAGTTTAGTGTAGGGTTAGGTGTAAGATTTTAGGTGTATGTGTGTGTATTGCTGTTTGTTTGGTGTGCTTGTGTTGTGTGTATGCATTTTGGAACAGCAGATTTTTTCCCTAGGAAAAAATTTGCAGTTCTTTATGTTCGATGTTTTCAGTTTTTGCTGAATAGGGGTCGATATTAGAACATTTGAAGTTTTGAAACTTCAATGTTCTAATATAGACCCTGTGAAGAGCACATTTGAATGACTTCAAAGATTGAAACAATACTAATTTCATGTACATTAATTGCACTTTGACTTAGGAATGGAATCCATTCCCGTCATGGTATTAGAAGCCCAAAAGGCTTGGAGAAATTAAAAAACAGAAAAAGGCATATTTAAGTAATTCCATAATATTAGGTAAAATTACACATTTAGCTAATGTATGTAGAATTCCGTTACATTAGAAAAGGATTTAATGAACATAATTTTTATGTTCATTTGGGGGTCAAGACTAAACCCAGTGAAAAGAGGCATTCTGTATGTATGTAACTAACAAAGAAGGAGGATTGAGTTTGTTACACCCAATTGTATATGTTTTTTTTCATTAATCTTGTATAAAATCTTAGTAAACAGGAATGATAAAGAAAAGTTACTAACAAAAATCTTGGAAGGGAAACATAAAGCAGTTTGCAAAAGGCTGGAATATTTAAAAGGAAGTAAAATGTTTATTGTATGGATGTGAAATTATATCAAGAGAAAATACCGCTATGGAAAATTGATATAGGAAAGATGGAAAAAAAAGCAGAAGGATGTGGTATGAAAATATAATGAAAACATTTTGTTTATCCTTGAAAACATACAAGTGAAAAGAAGATCAAAACAGTAAAAATGAGAATTAATAGGTGCAAAAAAAATGGAGAATGTATAGACTTTTTGTGGAGTTTATCAATAAGTAAGCTACCGGTAAAGGCAAATATGCCATGTAAGACAATAAAAGATAGTTTGTTTACAATGTGGAGAATTGGAGACATCTGAATGCATTTTTAAAGTGTAAAAGGACATTGAAACTGTAGAAGGAAATATGTGACAAAGGTTACTTAAAAGAATTGGAGAACATTGAATGTATTACTATGCACATGATTGAATATGAACATTATAAAAATGTAAAACAAAAGGACGTGAACAAACTGGATGCAAAATTATTTTGTATAATATGGATAATATGGACTGAAAGAATTAATGTAATAAAATACAGTGGAAAGTGATTATTGCCGACATTTTGAAGAAAGCAAGACTTTGGTCAAAAGGAGAAAAAAGTAGGGGGGGGATTAAAAATAATATAAATGTATGAATCATATTATAAATATTGTAACTAATATAAATGTGTTGAAAAGTTATACATAAGATGTATATATTTGCAAATACTATATAGAGCCCCAACTCATCATTGTTGTGAATGGGTCCCATTTTGGAAGAGCACTTCCTGTTCAAATTCCAGGCACTGTGGCAGCACGGAGAAACAGGGAGGCAAATGGAGAAAAGGAGGAGATGATGGAGTGGTGAAAGAAATAAGGAGAAAGCAAATATCGTGACCCGAGAATGTGTGCAGGATTTTGAGTTCATGTTTCAAAGAAACCTGTTTCATGGAGATGAGTCAGAAAATGATGGATGTATAATTACAACCATCCAGTTTGGAGGGTTGTGGGATGATTTACTTAAAGAAATGGTGGTGCAGAGAGAGAGAGAGACGGAAAATAAAGGAGATGTTTCCTGGGGGGACATTATGGAGAAAATACAAAAGGAGGATGCAGAGACAATCCTAAAAAATAGTGGTAAGATGGAAAAGAAAACCTATGCAGCGAAAGTAAAAAGAATGCAGAAGAGAGAAGAAAATGAAAAATGGAAGTATGTCATAAGGATTCAAAGTAAAGAAAACAGAGAAATGGACAGGTATAAAGTGTGGGGCAATTTAATAGCACTTTTGTATGTAAAACCATCAGGAAAGCGCATTTATTTTTATTAACAGAGACATTTTGCGACATTATGTTTGAGACTGTTTTTTCAATGGAAAATTTTCTTGGAAAATATGAAAAAACAGAAAAAACATAACCCATGGAATCTTTATCTGATAAAATAAATTAACGGGGAAAAAATTAATGTACAATTTTGAACAGAGGTAAAAAGAGAGACTTTGAAAGGACATTTAAAAGCTTTATGTAATGAAATACTGAACATTGCAAACGTTTATGACAAAAGAGGTTTACGGACTGATGGCTGGGATTGCAATATTGTATTAAAAACAGAAAGATTAAAATTATACATATACCAGGCATGATAAATGTGGAGGGGAATAGGGATGTTGTAAAATACTGGGGACAACCCAAAACATGTTTTTTGTGTGGAAAAGGACATTTGATAAGTGACCATGACAAAGGAAAATGTTATATTTGTGGGGTAATGGGACAGAATGCAAATAAAATGTGAATTGAATGTTATAGATGTAAAAAAATTGGACATTTATGGATGGATTCCAAAAATGAAAGTAGAAGTAAGGAAAAAGAAAGAGAAGAAATTTTAGAAGTAGTAGCGATACAGGAAAAATTAGATAAGAAAAAATAATAGAGAATGTGATGATGTGTGAGGTATTGCCAGCTATGCCAGGAGAAGTAGGGCAGTATATGTGTAACATATGCCAGCATAGCTAGCTAGGATTCTGTAAAGAATTCTATGTCATTCTTGTATCAAACTGATTTGTACAGGTGCTTGTGTTCAAAATGAATTTTTAAAGCTGCTTGTGTTAAAAATGTACCAACAGTGGGTCCTGCTGGGTAGGAAAGAAATACACCTGTATATCAAACTGTATTATAACCGTTGAAATAAATATACTGTACCAGAGGATATTGGAAGAGAAGAAGTTGATCTCAGTCCATATAACTTTGAAAAATAATCTGAAATTAAATTACCTGGTTTAGGCCATAAAGATTGTATCTTACAGTCCTGATTGCAGCCAGAGACAAATGCCTTTGAAAACCAGGACTAAGAATACTACTGTATTGTCCTTAGGGGTGAAGTAATTGCTATCCTGGAAGGGTGGATGTTTTTGAAATGTTTTTATAGCGTCTAGATGCGCTATAACACATTTCAGCAAAGGTTTGTGCGTATGGTAACACATATGTGCAAGATTCTAGCTCAGTTTCTAGTAAAGGGGGTAGTGTGGGAACCAAAAGTCAAGTGACTAGATGTATGTGATGTCATTCTGTAATCCAGCACTGTAATGACGTTTTAATGCTAGATGAGACAGAAGTCTCAGGCCACTCTTTTGGATCTCACAAGACCACTCACCCACTTCCTTTTGCCTTGCTTTATTAAGTAACTAGGAAACAGTAATTCTTTATATCAGTCAGGAAAATATAGTGAGATTAGTTAAGTATTATTTTTCTGTATCTGTGTGAAGCTTTCTGTCTGTGTTATTTTAATATTTCCTGTGATTGAAACTCTGCTGTTTATTATAAGTAGATATTTAGTAGTTTCCTGTTCTTTTATTATTAAACATATTTAAACTTTTCATTGTGGCTGGTCTTTTTGGAAATATTTTAACCTTTAACTTATATTGTGGCAGTATCTACCATATAGTCTGGGCAAAGGGGGCATAGCTGGGAAATCTGTGTTAACAACTTGGAGCAGGGACACAAAGCACTGGTTTTGCAGTGAGGGTGGTGGAGGACTTGGCTTTGAACACTCTGCTGAGGACTCAACTCTACAGCTGTGGTCAGTGTGGAGTCTTATTTGGGTCCGGGAGAGAGGCAAACCCAACCCCAACTTCCAAGTGTGTTGTTAAGGGAAATTGGGCTTGGTGCAGAGAACTGCATCTGGAAATACTGTACATATCTGTTTTTGTTCCAAGTGAATGTCCCCCACTAGTGTCAGTGGTGAGGATTGAGGCTCCTTGATTACTGGCCCAGAGGAGGAGCATAACAGAGGACACAGAAGAAGGTTCTGAAATAAATGATGAAGAAGACAAATTAGGAGATAATAAAAGGAAGAAAAAATAATTCATTGGTAAAAGAAAATTTAAAGACATAAGTATAAAAGAGAAATGGTCAAGATGTTTGACTCACAGACACACAAGGTACAATGTTTGATTTTTACTTTGGGGAAGGAAATTAGCTAGGCTTAGAATGGCCTATTAAGAAAGCCAGCCTAGTAATTAGCTATGAAATGATGAAAGCATGAATTTAAGTAAAAAGGAAAATGAAAATTTGAATTTTCTGTAAATGTGAATAGTATTAGGAATGTAGTAAATAGAATAGGAATTTTGGAGTGGTGTAGTACATGTGATGTAGATGTAATTATGTTAGAAAACACAAGAGTTTTACCAGATGAAAGATTATAAACAGAGAAGCTATGTGGAGGAAAGCTAATCTAAAACATGGAAAATGAGAGATGTTCTTCTAGAATAGCCGTATTCTGTAAAAATACAGTAATGATATTAAATGTAACTTTAGCGAAAATGGAAAGATTAACCATTGTTGATTTAAAATGGAAAGAACAAGTATATAGAGTTATAACATTATATGCTTATACTAACTGGAAAAAATAGAAAGCTTATTTCATCAGATTTTAGAATATATAGTGATAATAGGAGACACTAGTTGTGATTTACAGGCAAGCTTAATATGAAAGCAAATGATATAAGAAAAATATTACAAGTTATAAGATGTGGTAAGTTAAAACTTTAGGATAAAAATTCACAGGCTTATAAAAGGGATATGTATAGAGCTAAATAAATTATTTAATAGTATCAGAAGGTTTAGTTATAGGAGAAGGGGAGTTAGTTGAAACAGGATTTTCTAATCATCTTGCAGTATGGCTGGAGATAAAGGAAATCAAGGAATATAAAAATAGGCAAATGAATAAAAAGGATAAATGAGAAAGTATTGAATGAAGATGGAACAAAATTAGTAATAAAGTTACAAAATCATATTACTGTGAGAACATTTTGTAAAAATTAGTCTGAATGGTGGATGATATTTAAGGAGAAATATAAAAAAATGTTTTTTACAGTGGCAGTATGATGTGAGAAAAGTAGAGAAAGAAAAATAGAAAAGAACATTAAGTGATGCAACAGATGATTTAGAACAGAATGAGAGAGTACTTTGACAAAGAAATAGAATTATATGAAAGAAATTAAGAAAAAAATACAATACAAGAATTATGTAAGCAAATATATGTTTAAAGTATCAAGTTACTTTAGCAGATTAGTAGAGGAAGTTGGTAGTTTAGCGAGAGAAATAAAAAATGTAAAAGGAGAAATATAAAGAACTTTTGAAAAGATTATGAATAGTGTAGTGCAGTATGTACAAGAAATGTTTAAAGAAGAAAAAGAAGGTGGAGCAAAAAACTTGGAAAGTAAAAAAAAAAAAGTTAACAGAAAAAGAGAATAAAGACTTGGGAAAAGAGATTTCTTTAAATAAGCTGTATAAAGTATTAAGACAAGTAAATATAGATTTGGCTGCAGGACCAGATGGACTAGGGTATGAAATGTATAAAAAATTAAGGGCTTGGCAAAAAAAAGTTAAAGATTTTGAATGAATTGTTAAATGAAGGCTTTATGGATAAAGAATTATGTAGTGGAATACTTAAATTCATATGGAAGAAGGAATATAGAAGACAATTAAAAAAACTGGAGACTGATAGTATTGAATAATAATGATCATAAGATATTCATGAAAATAATACAAATGAGATTTGAAACTAAAATGGAAATGTTATGGAAGATAGCATATATAGTATAAAGAGGAGGGACCGTCATGAATTGACAGAGAAATTTAGGATGATGATATGAACAGAAAAGAAACTAAAATCATGATGAGATCTTTTTTAGGCATTTGATACAATTGGGCATGAAGTCTTATGGGTAATAATGAAAGAATATAATATTAGTGAGAAAGTTAGGAAATGATGTTGAAATGATGTATGTCAAGAGTTTAGCACTAATAAAGAAAAATATTTGTAAATGTATGGTTAAGCCAAAAGGTGCATATGAAGAGTGGTTGAAGACAGGAATGTCCATTGAGTTGTATGCTCTCTTCATTAATTAGTGTGATATGTGAAATAAATTACAAAATTAAGGAAGCAGGGTAAATAATACCTGAAGGGTTAAAAAATACAATTCTGTTAACATATGCAGATGACGAATAATTGCATAAAAAATGTTGGATAAAAGAAGTAATTTACCTAAATTAGTGTCTAGATACAATAGGGATGGCTTCAAATAGAGAAAAGTACATGTTTAGGCGTTGTAAAGATCGGGGTATATATTTTACAATTAATGAAATTTCTTTGTTTGGTATCAAATGTGAGAATAAAGACGTAAGTAGATTTCATTGAGGAAAAAAAAAAAACAGAAGAAATAAGACAAACCTGCCTTTTCTGGAGAACATATAAATTATCATTCAGAAAAAAAGGCTTATTTAATAAATTCAGTACTGATGGGAAGAACAGCATACTTATCAAGTGTATTTATGTTGTCAACATTATTTGAAAAACAAATCATTGCAGATATTTTTTTGTGTATACGGGGTTCTAAATTAAATCCAGTAAAAGGAAAGTTTTGTATGTAAATAAAGGAGGATGAGTTTAGGCTTAATTAACCCAGTGGTATATGCTGTGTCTTTAAATTTTTACAAAGTGTAAAAAGTGGTTAAATGAAAAAGATGTCAGTTTAGTAGTGAAATTATATAATTATGATAAAAAAGAGTAAGTGAGAAAAAGAATATATAATTGAAATAAAATATTACCAAGAAAAATATTTTTGTAAAAAATAAAAGTTGATGATAAAGAAAAAGATCAAAAAGTATGGTATAAGAATGTAATGATAAAACTACTGTGTAAAACCACCATAATATCTAACAGAGGAAGAAATTAAAGCTATAAAAGTAAATGAAAATGAAATTTTGTGTAAAAAGAAAAATAAAAAAATAGAAAAGAAATAAAAACATGCAGTTTGCATGTAACATTAGTTGTACATCAATGTTTAGTGTAGATTTACAACTAAGCAAACTATTGCTGAGATCGTGGTAGAGTGGGGATAAGGGAATATTCCCTTTTCCCCACTGTAGTGCGATCTCGGAGTGAGAATATTGAAGTAGGGGGCACAGCCCTCCACATGGGTGATGCAGGGGGGCTTGCCCCCCTGCATAATTGTGTTTAGTGGGTTTTTTTTTTTTTGGTTTGGGTTTTATTTTTGTTTTTACATGAAAGTGCATTTTCAAAAAAATGCACTTTCGTGTAAGGTAACGAATTTACATTTTGATGAAACGTAAATTCGCTGGATCAAAGTAGATCCATATATATATTATATGCTATTGAAATGAAGAATGACATTTATTCATTTGTTTACCATATTAAAAAATAACATCTGAAATGAAATTTCATTTCCTACACTAAGTGGAACGTCAGTTGTCTGATGTCCGTATTCGACATAATTTGAAATAGCTTTAGATGACGTCAATCACCCAGGCTGTTCAGTGTAACCTGCCTTTAGACTTTCACGTCAACTGCAAAAGTTTTTTCTACTGTCCCCCCTACGCCCACCACACTTACTGCTAATTATATATATATATGAGCTCTGAGATCACACAGTGAGGACAGAGGTAAATTCCTTGATCCTCACTGTACAGCGATCTCCATTTACATTGCCGAACTCATTAACGTGTCATGCTGTACATTTGTTGTTATGCATTGGGAGTATGTCAGTTTGTGATTGTGCACTTTTGAAAGTGTACTTTCCTAGAACTGACATTCGATCAACCTCACTTCCTGGTTTTGATAGTAATCCTATATATATATATATATATATATATATATATATATGTGTGAACACAAACCCAACGAAGCTCCGGAAGAATCACAAATGCAACTGCAATTAGCGTAACAAAATCACTTCTTCACTTCAAGACTAATAAAAACAGGTTTAATAGAAAAGTTGTGAGCGCTTTCGCAGAGTACACCTCTGCTTCATCAGACAACAGGTTAATTAGACAACGAGAAATATATACTTCATCAATTAGTTAATCAACCAATGAAAATGTTTAAAACATTTAAAACTACACATAACTACCACATCTATTCATAAAGTAATACGACCTCACAATACAAAACATTTTCTATCAAACACATACAAATTTTTTCTATAACATATGTAAAAAACTTATAAACTTAATAATAATGAAGCACACGAAGTATCGCGAGATGAAACTGTAGAGGCTAGGGGAAGGGCGAGACGAAGGTACGGTAAATCGTTTACAAATTATGAGGAGAAGAGGCGAACACCAAGTAAACTACCGTCTATGAGACCTGATGAAGTAGGAACACAAGGTTTGGTCAACAAGGAATTGGGTCCCAATGGTGCTAGTACATCAATCATACCCCTCCAGTCTCCGGAAGGGCCACCTTCAGTATACACTACTCCTGCAGATACGGCAAATAATATGGAACAACGTACAACTACTGGTAAACCTGTAAACTTGGGTTCGGATGTTAGAAGGAAGATTCCAGTGGAGAGATCAGTTGCCGAGAATTTCCCTTTAGCACCACTTCCCATTCGGCAGGGAAGGAAATATCAAGAGAAAATACCGCTATGGAAAATTGATATAGGAAAGATGGAAAAAAAAGCAGAAGGATGTGCATTTGTGATTCTTCCAGAGCTTCGTTGGGTTTGTGTTCACATAACTATCGTTTGTGGTGTTTTTGGTCGTATACATCTATCGGGGCAGAGGCATGGAAGACACAAGGCAAGAAATGGTGAATTTATTGGAGAATAGTGATTCGCATAATAGAATGCGGAACTTTCTTGCTACGGACTTGAATCCGTTATTGCGAGTTAATATGAATGAGTCGTTACCTATGGTAGCTATGGAGGATACTAACGAAAGGACTATAAGAACTCTTAAAAAAGACATTGAGAATAACATATATAAATACAAGCGTTTGGCATGTCAGAGGTATCACCTTGAGGCTAGCTTACAACACAAGGTGATACCGAGGGGTCTTAGGATCCTAAATATGCCTACTTATGGTAGCTTGTATCCTGAACTTTTAGTCAAGTGGCAGCAAATTAATATAGGAGCTAGCCAAGCGTATATGCAGCTACTACTTGACTATTTTCAGCCAGAAGAATTTTCTTTGCGTGATTTGATCATCGAACAACAAACTGAATTGAATGATGCTCTTGGCTATGAACAAACTGAGTTATTTTTGCATGATATTATAGATCGTGTACAAAGATATGAGAACAATTTACTTGAAACTAAGAAACGTAAACTTATTAGGGATTTACAAGATTTCAAACACAACAATGTGTTTGTATGGCCGAAAAATCCAATGGAAGCACGTGAAGTATCGCGAGATGAAACTGTAGAGACTAGGGGAAGGGCGAGACGAAGGAACGGTAAATCGTTTACAAATTATGAGGAGAAGAGGCGAACATCAAGTAAACCACCGTCTATGAGACCCGATGAAGTAGGAACACAAGGTTTGATCAACAAGGAATTGGGTCTTAATGGTGCTAGTACATCAATCATGCCCCTCCAGTCCCCGGAAGGGCCACCTTCAGTATACACTACTCCTGCAGATACGGTAAATAATATGGAACAACGTACAACTATTGGTAAACCTGTAAACTTGGGTTCGGATGTTAGAAGGAAGATTCCACTGGAGAGATCAGTTGCCGAGAATTTCCCTTTAGCACCACTTCCCATTCGGCAGGGAAGGAAACGCTCGTTAGATGTGGACGAACAGAAACATTCGAGAAAGAAAGATCAGCCCCCAGGTCAGCAGGTATGTACCTTAACGAAGTTATGGAACCACACAACTTAGTGTGGAATATTTCAAGTTACGCGTTAAACAACAGTGAAGTTGACTTATTAAACAAAGGCATGAAGTTCGTTCCCACTATGGAAACGGACGTTAGTGAGACTTTACTGGCAACTAAGTTATTTGCAAGGAATGTCACATTGAAGTTATTGTTTGGCAAAGAGAATTTAGGTAACGTTTGTGCATTCAAACGTAAGAGTGACTTTGTACCTCACTCACCTTCTAACGTTGAACTGTTTGTCAAAGCAATAGAAAGGTCAATATATGCTGGACTTGATAAAAAAGACCATAAACTGACGGATAATTTGACCGTTTCTGAGAGACAAGCCTTAGAAAGACTTAAACAGAATAAAGAGATAGTAATAAGACCTGCTGACAAGGGTGGCCCCACAGTAATTATGGATACTTCCTTCTACCTAAACAGCATGGAACGGATGCTGTCAGGAGAAGCGTATACTAGAATATCATCCAATGAAGTTTGTTCCATCATGAGCAATATTAATGATACTTTACTTGATTGTAAACTTCATGGTTTGTTGACTGATGAGTTATTAGAATTTTTTAGAGTGGAACATCCCTTTATACCTAAACTTTATGGTTCACCAAAAATTCATAAGAATGCTTACCACCCAGCGTTCAGACCTATTGTGTCTGGCGCTGGGTGGTCTACTGAACCAATTTCAATATTTTTGGATTCAGAATTGAAACGAGTTCTTAAGCAATATGATTACATACTAACTGATACAAGACATTTTTTGTCTAGCTTATATGAGTTTCTCAATGGTGTAGATATGTCTGATGAATATATCCTGACTACCATGGACGTTGAATCATTATTCACGTGTATTCCGAATACTGATGGAATAAGGATGGTTAAAGAGCTATTGTTAAAATGTGAATGGATGGATGCCCGTCGGGTAGATCTTATTTGCATGCTACTTGAATTAGTATTAGAAAATAATGTTTTCTTGTTTGATGATAATTTTTATGTACAGAAGAGTGGCATTGCGATGGGCACGAGTTGTGCTAATGCCTACGCCAATTTAGTGATGGTAGCATGGGAACAGGAAGAAATTGTTAAGTGTAAGCGAGTTCTATGCTATAAGCGTTTCGTAGATGATTTGTTTTTTCTTTGGCGTGGCCATGAATCATCTTTGAAAACATTCCATGAACAGATAAATAATAGTAGTCCGTTTCTGAAACTTACTTTAGAATATTCAAGAGATAGAATAAAGTTTTTAGATGTGTTGATTATAAGATCTGACGGAGGTTACAATACAACAGTAAGTCGGAAGGATTGCTATAGAGCTTCCTTCCTTCATGCTACTAGTATGCATAAACCATCGACGTTTGCAAACATTGTTAAGGGACAGGTTTTTAGAGTATGTAGGTTATGTAGCGATGATTTTTTGTTAAATGAGGAGTTGGCTAATTTAAAATTGTATTTTTTAGCAAGGGGATATAATGAATTTCTGATAGATACTAAAATATCAGAGGTGTTAGCAGAGCGTAATACTAGAGCCAAACCATATTTCTCTAATAATAATGCAGAATTTAAAGAAGCTGACAACACTGAGTCTTATAAAAATGTGAGTATTATTGTTCCATTTGGGTCCAATGTTAGTGGTTTTAAGAGAATAATCCATGAGAATTGGAACATTTTGATGGTTGATGATGAAACAAGAGCGTTGGTGGGTGAAAAACCAAGCTTTGTTTTTAGTAATATGAAAAATCTGCCGCAACAGCTATGTTATCGGAACACTAGTAGCACACTTAGATATATCGATTCTCCATTAGGGGGTACTAAGAAATGTGGGTCTTGTTCACAATGTGTTTTTGTGGATGAGTCAAGGTTTTTTAGGGACCCCAATACAGGGCGACTTTGGGAAATAAAGAATAATAGCACATGTCGTACTCGGAACATAGTATATGTTGCCCACTGTAATAAATGTTTCAAATTTTATGTAGGTAAAAGCAATCGAACCCTTAGAGAAATAATTAGGGATCATTATTACTGTGTGACTAGAGGTCACGACTATAGTGCTATTTCCAAACATATCTTAAATGAAGGCAAAGATCATAAGTTTTATTTTCAAGTGCTACACATTCAGTACCCAAACATTAGGTTAGGAGATATCGTTAATCTTACCGAACAAGCTGAAACTAGGTGGATTTTGAGATTAGGCTCACATCGGGGGTATGGACTCAATGATCATGTTAGTATAAAACCAACACTTAAAGGCAGGAGATTACGCTAATTTAATGTAATGAGGGCTTATTTAAATACTATTTTAATTTTAATTTTGATCATGCATAAAATATGTAGTGAGGATATAGTGTTAGGATAAAGGGTTGTGTTATATATCCTTAATATATACATATATAGTCTCAATTATTATATATTAGCAGAGATTTTTTATTTTTTATATTACTAACATCAATAAACTTTTTTATATTAGTTATATTATTATTATTAAGTTTATAAGTTTTTTACATATGTTATAGAAAAAATTTGTATGTGTTTGATAGAAAATGTTTTGTATTGTGAGGTCGTATTACTTTATGAATA
>NC_056747.1:1203420468-1203495468 GCF_019279795.1 Protopterus annectens | reverse complement strand
GGTCTAAATATCTTTACTTACAGAGCAAGGCACAGTGCTAGTGAGTTGTTAACACATCTGAAGACAAATACAAAATGCTATACTTTCTTTCCGAGATGGTCCTTAAATTGATAATACACATTACTGCTGAGTCATCTCAGGCTACATTTATTTTATTTTACATTTGTTGACCAGGCTAGTCTATCTGGATATATGTCCATTTTCAGTAGAGGCCTGGGGAGAAAAAGCTCCAAACAGGATAATACAAAGTGACTAAAGATACTAAGCATCTACTTAAAGAAAAACATTATAACAATACAATAATTTGTAAAAACAACACTTTACCATACATTTGGTTTAAGATAGTAGATGAGAGAGGAAAAAAAGAGAAAAAAATATATTAGAGCAGGTGTAGAGAGATTAAGAGCAGTAGAAGTAACTATAGAAGGAAGGTATAGTAGATTTAGAGCAGTAGGTCAGACATACAGAGAGAGTAAAACTAATAGCTATTATCTGTAATAGTGTATGTTCATGAATACTCACAGTTTTTGGGGTAATATGTAATCTCTAAAAGGCTAGTTTGGATTATGTAGTAGTTCAGGAAGGGATAGAAAAAGCTGGATTAAACTAGAAAAATTGTAATGATTCCTGAATAAATAGTGAAGTACATACGAACAGATATAACTGTTGAGGTAGGTTTAAAGGTGGTTTAGCAAGAGGAGGGGGGTATCAATCTGGTTTAGTACATGTACGTATCTGTAAAGGAAAACACAAAGATCAATGCACGTTAGGTTCAAGCAAGGCACCCTTTATTACTTGCAGCAAGGAGACAAAGCATGTAGATACAAGGTTTGTCTGATTTTCCATAGTTCAGCCTGCAGTTTTTATACAGTTTTCTACAAGTTCACAGAAAGATGCTATTATTAGATTTGCTGCTGACATGGTCAAATAATTGCTGTCTTGCAAAAACATGTTTTTTGAGAAAAATAACCTGGCCTTGAGTTTGTTTCAGCTTCCCTTAGTTTCTCACAATTCTTTCTCTAGTTCTGATATGATACATTCAAGGTACAATCCTGGCCTCAATACACTTTCTGCTGACCATGGTGGATTTACAGACATCCATAGTTCTCTTTTCAGAGCTTCTAGCAGCTGCATATTTTCACACAGAATAAGCAGAATAAATGTATCAACTCCTTTTAACCCTTAATACACTAGACCTGCATATTGCAGTTATACATTTTAATACACTAAGCCTACATATTGCATTGCAGTTATACATTTTCCTAACATTTCCCCCCTTTTAATACTGTATTCAACTTTCAAAACAAGCATAAACAGTTTTTCTTCCCTTAACCATTTCCCACTCAGGATTTGCAGTTAGAGAGTCATTCAGTTCAAGCTTGTGAAAGTATTTTTTCAGCTTTTAATCAGTACCTCTAACTCAACATTCTGATATAAAGTCTTTGAAATTGAAGCGTCTATGAAATTTTCAACTAGTCCTTTTATATAGGGGATGCAGCAGCATCCACACACCATCAGTACGGCTGCCCCTACACAGATAGCAATCAGAATGTTCATCAAGATGCTGCCCCAACCCCCGAACCATTTTTGGAAAAAGTCTGTCAATGGATTTGGTCCTGGTTTGGTCAGGGCCGACACTTGCTGAATTATTTCGGGATGGCTGTCTATTTCATGTTTGTTGTCAGGAATAAAAGAACAGCACTCCTCCTGGATTAAAGCGCACAACCCTCCTTTTGCCGCTAGGGTGAAGTCGAGAGACATGCGATTTTGAAGCACCACTGTCCTCATGGCTGTGAGTTCATCAGTCACCAATTCTAGGGCAGAAAAAGTCACATTACTCATTGTCTCAAGAAGTTTGGATCGTTTTCTCAGCACCCAGATCGATTTCACTGCTCCGTATGCTGGTATTATGCCTGCCCAAGATATGATGTCATCGCCCAGATCCATGTGCGACAGTCCTTTGTCTCTCACATGGGCTAGATCATGGTGATATATCCAGGATGCATCAACTTGTCCCACCGGATTAGCGGGTTTCTTGATTTCTCGAACATTTAGAATTTTCCCCTGGGGTAGTGTCGATACATGTCTTATTGCTGGAATCAGATATGACAGAAAACAGCTTCCAGACCAGTTGCCTGGTAGCCATTTATATGCTCTATCACCATACACGAAGTAGCAGTCAGGAATTGCGACCGAGATGTTGCCGATTTTATAGTTACTGGGCTTTTGTTGAGTCATAGCCCAGAATATTTTACTATACACGATTTGATTTTCATCCACCATTTTCTTCCTTTCAATAAAGTCATTGCTATTGCCAACCTGTAATTGCTGGCCTTCATTTGTCATGGTGCAGGAATTCCCGGTACAGTGATGTATCACTGTCATATTACAGGTGCCATTTCCAACTTCTGTTTTTCCGTAGTTTTGAAAGCATACTGTTCCTCTTTTTGCCTTGGGTAAAAGTAGGGTCACTCTTTTAATCGATGTCACATTCACTGCATCCTTCAGTAGTGCTTGCCAGGTTTGATTCATATTTAAGGGAATCTGTATTAAGGGTATTCCTCCATGTGCAGTAGGAATATCTGCACAGACCCAGCAATTGGAGATATTGAGGGTGTCTGCATAAATGTGCTTAATAGCCTGATAAGTATTGAAATTTGGGTGCTACTTTGCACATTTACTTCGTTCTACTTGTGTGGCTGAGAAGAGAAATGGCCACAATAAAAAGATTATTGTTACCAATACAGTCAACAGGATGGTCATGCAATATTTCTGCCAAAATGGTTGTTCTACATTCCTGTTTTCTCCGGCTCTTCCAAACAGATGCATTTGGATCTTTCTTGCTTCCGTCATCTTCGCCCAGGACACGTGATCTTTCTCTCTGCCCTATAGGACCTTAGCACCAATGATTGCGTCACTGGGTTTGAGACGGATCAGTTCCTATTGATCTGACCCCCCTTTGTAGCCAGACTTTTGTGCTTAGGGTCCCGATGGAGAGGTAAGGTCTTTGTCCAACTTGAAGTTTTTCACCAGCTTGCAGTGCGTCAGATGTATCCACGAAGCTCACTCTGCTTTTTGACTGCAGTAGGTGTTGAAAGAAGCACCTGGTAAGGACCTTCCCACTTTGGCGATGCCCAGTTCTTTTGCTTCACGATTTTAATCCACACCCAGTTTCCTGGCATCACTGCCACTTCCGATGTTTCGGTTTGTTTTTGACCAGAAACATAATTAAACTGCAACAGATGTTTAGAACTCAACAACTTTTTCATATATTCAGCTAACGTAAAATCAGCTTCCTGGTCTGATGACATGAGAGGTTTCCACTGGGGTGTGTAATAAGCCCTCCCATACAGCTTCTCGAAAGGAGTCAGTCCCTTTGCTGTAGGGACGGTTCTCATGTTCAACAGTGCCAAGGGTAAACAGTACAGCCAGGTTTTCCCTGTTTCAGCTATCAATTTCCTCAGTTTGCTTTTCAGTATACCATTATGTCTTTCAACCAGCCCCGCAGACTGCGGATGATATGCACAATGTTTTTTTAAAGAAATACCAAAAAACTTACTCCGCTGTTGTATGGTTTGATTTACAAAGTGTGTACCATTGTCACTGTAGATTCTCTCCAGTATGCCAAACCTAGGAATAATTTCCTTAACAAGTACTTTTGCCACTGTAGCTGCATCTGGGTTTTTGGTTGGAAAGGCTTCCACCCATCTGGAAAACATATCTATAATGACAAGGCAATACTTCTTATTCTCACATTTGTTCAATTCTATGAAATCCATACAGATAGTGTGAAACAGATATGGTGGTGTGGAAAAACTCCCTTGCTTGGGCTTTATCGCCCCCTGTGCATGGTGTTTGTTACAAATCTGACACATTAAACAAATTTTTTTAGAATAATTTGTAAATCCGTACGTTGTGAACACTTGGTTCACCAGCTGTATCATCCCTCCTGTTGAGACATGGCACTGCCCATGACTCAGCAATGCCGCATAACAGAACAAATTAGAGGGTAGTATTGGTTTCCCTTCCTTAGAGATGTATAGCCGATTTTCGAGGACTGCTCCTCGTTTTATCCATCACTGTTTTTCAGCTTGGGTAGTAAGTGTCTGCATTGTTTTTAACATATCCAGATTCAAAATTTCAGAGGGTTGTAATTCCTCATTTAAAAGAAATACCTCTGTAGCTGTTTGTTTTGCAGCTGTATCAGCTCTTGCATTACCTTTTGAAATCCTATCTTGTTGCTTGGTGTGAGCTGCACATTTGCAAATGGCCACCTTCTGAGGTAACTGAATATATTCTAAAAGATCTAAAATAAACTGTGCATGATTTATAGGTTTGCCAGTAGATGTGTCATTCCCCAGTTTTTTCCACTGTTATGCAAACACATGTACAGTGGAGAAAGCGTGCTGGCTATCAGTAAAAATGTTTACACATTTACCCTTTGCTAAAGTACATGCCCGTGTCAGGGCAATCAATTGTGCTGCCTCTGCAGATAAATGCTGCGGTAAAGAGTTTGCTTCTATAACTTCAGTATCAGAGACTACTGCTTATCCTACTAGGTTCTGTCCTGCAGGGCCTCTTTTGCACGAGCCATCCACGTAGTATGTCACCTCAGCATTATCCAAGGGGACATCCTTGAGATTTTTTCTAGGTAGTGTCTTTTGCTCAGTTACCTGCAGGCAGCAGTGCGGTGTGCCGTCTGCAGGGGTTGGTAGCAGAGTAGAAGGGTTCAAAGTCGTGCATCATTCAATTGTCATATGAGGTTGGCTCAATAATATAGTCATGCAGGAGAGATGCCTAGCAGGGGAAAGAAATGCCACCTTTTCTTGCAACAAAATAATTGCAACTGCATGGGGTACCCTCAAAGTGAGGGGGTGGAACAAAACTACTGAAGCTGATGCCTGTACCGCCATTGCAGCTGCAACAATTGCCTGGACACAGTGGGGTAGTGACTGTGCCACTGGGTCCAGCTGTGATGAATAGTAAGCAATGGGACGTTGCTTATCCCCATGTTGTTGTGTTAGTACTGATGTCATATAACCCTGCTTGCAATCTACAGTCTGGAAAAAACGTTTATGATTTTGTAATCCTAGAACTAGAGAGGATGTTATTAATTGTTTCAGTTTACAAAAAGCCGATTCTGCTTCTGATGTCCATTGTAACAAGTCTTGCGCTGCCATGAGTGTCTTATATATAAGGTCAGTTAAGGGTGCAGATTCCAAGGCATAGTTTGGAATCCAGCTTCAACAAAAAATAGTCGTTCCCAAGAAGGACATCATTTCCTTCTTGGTGGTAGGCTTTGGTGCCTGCAAAATTGCCACTTCTGTCCTCATCTAATGTTCTACCTTCCTTGGATATCACATATCCTAGGTACTTCACCTGTTTTTTCCAGAGCTGCAGTTTGTCTTTGTTTACTTTATGTCCCTCAGCGGCTAAAAATCGTAGAAGTGCTACTGTATTTTCCCTACAATCCTGCAGGGTGGGGGCCACTAACAAAATGTCATCAACATAAAGTAAAATCTGACTCCCCTTTGGTGGATTAAACCTTGCCAAGTTACTTGACATTTCCTGTGAGAATATCATAGGGCTCTCACAATATCCCTGTGGTAGTCGCATATATGTGTATCTTTTTCCCTGAAATGTGAATGCAAACCAATACTGGCTATCTGGGTGTATCGGTATTGAAAAGAATGCGTTACTAATATCTACCACAGAGAAATACTTTTGTTGAGGTTTTAAGTAATTTAAAAAAGTGTGTGAATCTGGCACTATGGGTGCCCTTGGTATTACTGCGTCATTCACAGCTTGCAAATCCTGGACCATACACCATTCTCCATTGGCTTTTTTAACTGGAAATAAAGGTGTATTACATGGAGAATTGGGAGATTCCACTAGTAGCCCTCCCTTAAGTAATGCCATTATGATAGGTTTTATTCCTGCCTCTTTCCTTAAGGGGTATTGTCTTTTCTGTGGTCTAAATGCTGATTTCGGTGTGAATTTAACTGGCCCTGCTGTACGGATAAGTCCTACATATGATTTCCCTGTTGACCAGAGAGTCTCTGGTACATCTCGCAAGGCGTTTTCTTCCTCCTTCAGCAGGAGTGTCCATCAGCTGTCTTCGAGAGAATGCAGGTGCACACCTGGGTTGGTCTGTGTCACCCAATTCAATTTTTGTACTTGTATTCCCTGTCCTGACAGTTCCAGTTCTGTTTGTTTCTCCCATTTTGTGGCTTTCTCCCCTAGGTCTGCCCACTGTATATTTTTATTTTTGGTCAGGCTAACGTGGTAATGGATTAGATTTATAAACTGTTAAAAATTCCTGAGGCAGCGAACAGCTGACTACACTATTCCCTTCTGTGTCCCAGTACAGGTTACGCAGTACCAATCTATTTGTATGGTTCTTAAATAATTTTTCTTCATATTCCTTATCAGGTCCTGGTGTATTACAAAAATATAGGGTACAATGTAACAGGTGTTGTTTATCAATGTCGAGGGAGGGAAACTTATTGATGGCTACGTTCATCAGCTCCTTGGTCACAGTCCCCGGACCAGTTGTGTCCAAGTTCTGACTATACCAATAAAATATTTCACCCCCCGATCGCACCGCAAAGGTGTCAGTTTGTCGCTGTGCTTCCATTCCGTGCATGGTTGGGACTACTGCTATACCAAATAACTGCATGAGATCCCTGCCCAAGAGATTCACTGGGCACTTTGCAGAAACTACAATCTTACTTTTCTGTGTTAATCCCGAAACAGGATCAGTTATTGTAATATTGCGGGAGAGGGGCTCCCGATATAGCTGCCCATTAGCTGCTTTGACTAATATATAGTCGGAGTTTCCTGGCAATTTGGAGGGGTGTATCAGGGTTCGTGATGCCCCTGAGTCGCACAAATATTTGACTTCCCTGCCTTCCACCGAAAGTATAACTTCTGGTTTAGTATCTGCTAAGTAGAGCTCCAAGCTCAATCGAGTCAAGTCTAGTACTTCATTTTCTCCTTCACTATCATCAATTCCCTGTACTTCCTCTATTTCCCTTTTCATATTCTCATTTGTCCTTTCTGCACTAGCCCCTTCTAATGATTCCTGACTATCATATAGTCAGTCTTCACCCTCCTTGTCTTCTGTAGTTGCTTTCTTATTTTTCTTGCAATCCCTTGCCAAATGTCCCTTTTTACCACATTTGAAACATTCACCCCTTTTCTTGCATCCTTCAAAGTCTTCTGATTTGTTGATCAGACTGCCTACCTCCCTGTGCATTTTTCCTGCCCTTCTTTCCGGGGTGTACTACATAAACTTCTGCTCCATCCTCTACAGAAAATACTTGAGCCTTCTTTTTCTTTTTGCTATTGAAATGCCTTTCAGCATGCCTAGCATATTCGAGTAGTGATTGTAGCCTGCCAGTTCGATGATCAACCATATGTTTTGTAATGAAACTGCTTATAGGTGCACTACTGCCTTTCAAAAATGCATTTTTCAACTGCTGTTCATATGGGGAATCTTGTTTTTGGTCTTCGGGGATCTGCATCCCACAGTGGTTATTAAAACATTCCAGTAGCCTAGCAAAATATTGGTCAACTGTCTCACCCTCCTGTTGGCTGCATTGATTAATGCACGTCCAGTCTGCCCTAGGTTTCCATTTTTCAGAGATGTGGTCTGTAAGTCCTTTTACTGTAGCGTCTAAATCTGCACTGCTATGAGGAAGGGGTTTTTGTTCAGCATCGCAAGGATTCCAATTGCCACAAATCATGTACCAGTCTGGCCCCACAATTTGTCAAACTACCCTTTGTATTTCTTCCCCGTTTAAATAACTTAGCCTCATTCCTTGTAAATCGTCTGAGACTTTTCTAAAATTAATTTTTGGATGGGGAATCCCTTCTGTAGCTTTTCGGATATCTTCCGGAGTCCAGGGTTTGTATACTAAGATGGTTGGATCCTGATTATCCTGCCCAGCCTGAGGGTTTGGTACTTCTATGAGTGGACATATTTCCTGTTCTTCTTCTCCCGCAGGTTGTGTCTCTTTACATTTCTGCCATGACTCCCGATTACCTGCTTTTGTTCGGGACCTAGTTTCAATCGGATCCCTTATTTTAGCTAGTTTTAGTTTTATAGCGTCCCTATCCTCAGTGACCACAGGATATAGCGGAGGTGGATCTACCTGTCTACTCACTCCATATTCCTGTAAGGGAGGGGGAGGTGGAGGTGCTGTTGCTATTACTAGGTTGTTATCCTCCCTATCTAAAAACATTGTTTTTGAATCCTTGTTCTTTTGGTCCCTACGGTTCACTTCCTCCAGCCACCTGTGTGCCTGGGGAATTCCTAACTGTCGTTGCTTTTTTACCTGACCTTTAGAATCAGTTTTAAGTTGTTTAATAAGTTTGATGAGTGAGGATTTTTCCAATTTTCCGTCAAATTTGTATTTAATAACCCATTTTGAAAAGTATCTAACATTGTCTGCATGCTGTGACTGTATATATTTTGCATCTTCCGTCAACGGTGGGTCTCGGAGTGTTTTTGCACAGTTACTACCCATTTTCCCTTACCTTTGATTGTTACGTAACTTCACCTTGATTCTCTAGTTTTAACGTGTACCACGGATTTTGTTATAGTCTTTTCAGAATGACTATCTAAAGTCTACGTATTCTATTTCTCCTGATCTATGACAAGACAGTACCTTTCTTATCCCTGACTGTAAGAAAAATACAATCTGACAAAAAACAATACACATCTAGTCCCTGATCCTAAAACAGAAAAAAAGTAGGTTCACCTTACCTGAGCCCATGTGATTGATCACCAATTCGCGGAAAACCTGTCCTTCAGTCACAGATCAGAAAGTGGCTGGCCTCTTTTGATGACAATTCAGTCGGAGAACTTTACATATAAGAAGAACCGATTTGGTTTCTTCCCCGTACGGTTTCAACAACCTGGCCGTCTGATCCGAGGTGAAGAGAGGGTTTCTGGTCCGAAGGACCAATCTGTAAAGGAAAACACAAAGATCAATGCACGTTAGGTTCAAGCAAGGCACCCTTTATTACTCGCGGCAAGGAGACAAAGCATGTAGGTACAAGGTTTGTCTGATTTTCCATAGTTCAGCCTACAGTTTTTATACAGTTTTCTACAAGTTCACAGAAAGATGCTATTATTAGATTTGCTGCTGACATGGTCAAATAATTGCTGTCTTGCAAAAACATGTTTTTTGAGAAAAACAACCTGGTCTTGAGTTTGTTTCAGCTTCCCTTAGTTTCTCATAATTCTTTCTCTAGTTCTGATATGATACATTCAAGGTACAGTCCTGGCCTCAATACACTTTCTCCTGACCATGGTGGATTTACAGACATCCATTGTTCAGTTTTCAGAGCTTCTAGCAGCTGCATATTTTCACACAGAATAAGCAGAATAAATATATTAACTCCTTTTAACCCTTAATACACTAGACCTGCATATTGCAGTTATACATTTTAATACACTAAGCCTACATGTTGCATTGCAGTTATACATTTTCCTAACAGTAACCATTGAGATTTAAGGAAGGCTCTTAATTGGTTCCTGAAAAGTGGTGTTGATGTAAGGGAAGTTAGATTGTTTGGAAGTTTGTTCTAGGTGTTTCCAACAAATTTAGTAAAAAGGCAGTCACCAGATTTGTTACTGGATTTATTGGTGGCTACTAGTAACTTATTTGCTGAATGTAGAGTTTTAAGATTTTTATAAGGACTAATGAGGTTACAGATGGTACAGAACCTTGTGAGTGATAGTAAGTTGTTGAAGAAGAACCTGGTTTTCAATTTCCAGCCATTGTAGCTGTTTCAGGTTTTGGCAGTGATGGGTTCGAAAAGGGGAGCCAGTGGCAAATCTGGCGATGTTATTAAAGGAGGTTGACAATTTGTTTAGATTAGTTTTGGATAGGTTGGTATAAATGGGGGAGGCATAGAGTAGGGTGGAGATTAGATGGGTTTGTGCAGTAGTAGTTCTGGCAGAGCGTGTAAGAAAGGGTTTAAGCCTGTAGAAGAAACCAAGTTTTCTATTAATTGCTTTGATTAAGTTTATGTGAGTGTCATACTTAAGATTATGGTCAATTGTTACTCCTAAGAGTTTGGTGGTTGTGTCGGGTGCTATTACAGTGCTGTTATTAGATGTAACTGTGAAATTAATAGGGGCAGTCGTCTGTGTGGGAGTGAACAGTAATAGTTTTGTTTTGTTTTTTTTTTGGGTTGAGGAGGAGACAGCGTTGTTGGAACCAATTTTCAGCTAAGGTAAGTACTTTTTGGGTACTGGACTGAAGTTCAGCTGAAGAGGCTGCAGCACAGATTAATGTCGAGCCGGCATATTGTATGCAGGTGGTCTGAGGAAGGGTTGTTTTCAGATCATTAATAAAGATAGAAAAGAGGAGAGGTCCCAGAATGGAGCCTTGTGGGACCCCCAGGGTGATTGTGAGCTGAGTGGATAAGTTATTGTCCCTGAGGACTGCTTGTTGTCTGTTTCCTAAATAGGACTTAAACCATTTGAGTGCCTGAGTATCTAAGGAAAGAGATTTTAGTGTATCTAACATTAATTGATGATTTACCATGTCAAAGGCTTTAGAGAGGTCTATAAAGAGAGCAGAGGAAAGCAAGTTGTTATCACAATTTTTATTAATATAGTCAGAGAAGGATAAGAGTGCAGTTGTAGTGCTGTGGAATGGTCTAAAGTCTTGCTGACAGTCAGCCAGCACATTGTTTTGTAGGAGATGATCAAGTAGCTGCAGGTGGACACATTTCTCCATGATTTTTGCTAAAGGAGAGAGTAGGGCTATAAGTTGGAAGTTAGACAGTTCAGTTGAGTTACCACCCTTATGCAATGGAATTATATGGGAGACTTTCCAGAGGGAAGGGATGGAACTTTCTGTAATGGTTCTGTTTATTAAGATGGAAATAGGGTAGGCTAGTACACCAGCTGCCATTTGGAGATATTCGGCTGGGAGGAGGTCAGCTGATGGTGTACAAGGTTTAAGTTTATGAAGAAGTTTATGGACTAGTGATGTTGGAACTGGTTGAAGAGTAAATGCGGGAGGTTTATTGGCTGATGAGGGTGCTAAAGTGGCGCTAGCTGGGGGTAAGGTATTTGCTAACAATTTAACAGTTTCAGAGAAAAATGTGTTAAATGTATCTACAATTTGGATAGGAGAGTTCTGAGTCAAGTTAGAGGGGGTAGGGGTTTTGGAGTGTCCTGGATGGAGTAGCCTGTTAATACCTGACCAGAATTTTTGTGGATTTTTTTGTTGGGTTTTTTGGAGTTTATGGTAATAGTTTTTTTGTCAAGAATAATTAGTTACATCATTCTTGTCACTTCTCTGATTTAGTTCCCAGGCTAACAGAGACTCAGAATTTAACATTTCTTTTTGATCTGCACCTGCCAGGAAGCCACAGCAATAACATACACTTTACATGTGAAACCTAGTAATTATGTCTGTCTTAGGACAATAGAAAGAATTTCTAGCTGCAGACATCTTGTCTCTGAGCTTGAGATCACCCACAGTTGTAAAATCCTTTACTTATCAACTTTCTTCCAGGGGGGTACACTGTGGTTACATTTTTGAACATAACACAGTTTTCTTACATTTGTCAAACAAGCCTGTGGATCATATTAATATTTACAAGGACATAGAATTATTTGCAAAAGTCTGTCTAGCTAGGCTGGCAGCCTTCACAGATGTATTTAGAGGAAAAGAAATAATAAATAAAAAGATATGGAATGTAGTCTCTTTCAGAATTAACAATGAAGATTTGGAAAAGGGTTTTATTGCAGATGGATGACATAAAATACTGAATATGATTAATGTTGATTCAGCAGCAGGGCCAGATGAAATAGATTAAGTATAAGAATTTGACAGGATTACTAAAAAATATTTTAGACAATATTGAATGAGTGGTTAAGAGATGGATTTAAATACACAGAATTATGTATAGTGGTGTAGTCATATTTATGTGGAAAAATTAAAAATTAGAGATGTGTAGTTTTGAATAATGCAGATTATAACATTTTTTATGAAACGTATACAAAAACAGGATGCATGTAAAACTATGTACAGTTATAGAGGATGCAATATGTAGTGGAAAGGGTAGCTGTGGTCAAGAAACATTAATTTTGATTAGAGAATTGGTAGATGATATTTTGGAAGGAAAAGAACACATTAAAATAATAATAGAAGATTTGAATAAAGCATTGGATACTATTCCCCATAATATCTTGTGGGAATTAATCCAGTGTTATAGTATTAGTAGTAAAATAAATAAGATTTGTATTTCTGCATATAATCATAATAAAATAAAAGTTTTGGTGAATGAGTAGCTAAGTAAAGAAATGCATATAAAGAGAGGTCCAAGAACACAAATGGACTCACAAATGGCACAGTTCTCCAGGATAAATGTAGTTTTATCCTGGAGAACTGTGCCATTTGTGAGTCCATTTGTGGTCTTGGATTTTTTTTTCTTACATTTTATCCTGGAGAACTGTGCCATTTGTGTTCTTGGATTTTACTGTTTCGTTTTTATTGCACTCTTCTATCTAGGAAGGTTGGTGGTAGTGTTCATTTGTATAAAGAGAGGTATTAGACAGGGTTGTCCCCTGAGTAGAATTTTGTTTGTTACTATTGAATTTAATTGTTAGTGATGTAAATTATATTATGAAGGGTGCTACATATGTTCCTGTTATTGCTAGCTTATGATGATGATATTGTGCTATGTACGAAGAATGTAAAAAGTATGGAAACAGTAGTAGTTTATTTGAATGAAAATTTAAAGGCTGTAGGGCTTAATTTGAATAGGGAAAATGTAAAGGATCGGGATGTAATTGTGTAGTAAGACAGGTGAGATAATGCTATTAGATATGATTTGGTGCTCATGATATACAGTTACAGTGGGGAAACATTTTGGATAAAATAAAGAATATTTGTAGATTTTATTTATTTATTATTTTGTTGACTGGGAAATTCCGACTAGGACAGAGCCTATTTTCAGTGGAGGCCCAGGGAGAAACGCTCCAGAAGCATGTCTTTAGATTGTGTGAGGAAACCGGAGTACCCGGAGGAAACCCACGTGAATGCAGGGAGAACATGCAAACTCCGCACAGAAGGCACCCCAGCTGAGAATCGAACCAGAGAACCTTTTGCTGTGAGGCAACAACCTTAACCGCTGCATCACTGAGCCACCTGTAGATGTAAATTTTGGAAGTCTTTCAAATTATCTACTAGGAAGAAAGTATATTTGATAAAATGTGTTTTGTTAGGAAAATTGGCATATATGGCTGTAATATTTAATTTACATTATAGATTTGAGAAAACAATAACTAACATAATGTTTGTTCTTATGTTGGGCTCTAGATTAAACCCCATTAAAAGTGGAGTAATATATAACAGTAAAGAAGAAGGAGGTTTAGGATTGGTAACTCCTGTCATATATGCAGCTTCACTGTACTAATATAAAAGTGGTTGAAGGAAAAGCAAGTCAAATTATTAACAAACGTAATGTGTAGAAATTTGAAAGGGAATGGAACTTGTTAAAAAAGCTTTAAAAGAGAAAAAAGTGTAGAAATGATGAATTCAAAGCATATCAGAGAGAAAACTATAGTATAGAAAATAAATATACAAGAGCCCGAATGAAAGGATATGGTAAGAAAATATGTGTAAATATTGCTACGTGCACTCCATAAAGTGCTGTGGGGAAGAAGAAACAGTTGAACATATGTTATAAAGTGCTGAAGAGTTATAAAAGTATGGAAGAAATTGTGGGCTATAAATTATTTTGATAATGTAAAGGAAGTAGAATGTTTATGTATGAATATTATTGAATATGGGTTTTTTGAAAACAAAAGTAAACTTTATATAGAAAAAATAATAAAATTATCGTATTGCATGTGTTTAGGAATCAGAGTATCAGAAATTATGTATAACAGTAAATGGTATTTGACTATTATTTTAGAGAGAATAAGATTTTGGTTGTGGAAGGAGGAGTGGGGTTGGGGGATTAATAAATGAAAAGGAACGAAAATGAATGAGAGTAAGTAAAGTATATTTTTGATTGTAGAAACAGATGGTTGATGATGTATATCCATCCGCCCTTCCCCACAAGTACTAAAAGAAAAATACAAAAAGCTTTTCTAGAAGTAGAATCTTTTTTAACAAGCCACCAACTGGTTCTAAATCCAGATAAACAAAATTAATCATCTTCTCTAACAAAACTACCAAATCCAACTGCCCATCCTTCTATCAAATGCTATCAAAATTCAGCCTTCAAACCAGGCCAAAGTCCTATGTATCATAATAGATGACCATCTCAAATTTGATATCCACATCTCTCAAACCATCAAAAAAGCCAATTCCAAACTAGGTGCCCTCTACAGGGCCAAACCATACCTAACCCCCCAAGCCAGGCTTGCCACTGCTAGGTCACAACTACTATCTACTCTTCTGTACTGCTCACATATCTTTACTAACCTATGTAAGACAGACCTGCACAACCTTGAATCCTGTTATAATAAAATTGCAAAGTTTGCCACTGACCACCCCCATAAATCCCACCATTGCTCTGCTCTTCTTCAACTCAACTGGCTAGAACTCCCTAACCTATTAACCTTAATCCAACTAACCCTAGCAGACAAAATCACACAGTCCTCAGAGCTGCCCGGCCATCTCAACCTTAATCCAATTACAAGTGAACAATAGGCCCCTTATATCTTCCAGTAGGCCATTACTCAGAACAACACAGTCACATAACTACCATGGCGACTCCCTCTACTCAAAGTAGCTAAATCATGGAATGCTCTTCCCCAAAGCTTACAGTGCACCCCTTGCTTCTCATCATTTAAAAATAGTTTAAAGGAACATCTAAAAGCAACTGGTTCTGCCCTTGCTCTCTACCAGGATAACCACTTTACCTTATGCTCCTTTATACCTCTACTGTACTGTTTTCCTCTAATACAACTCCTAGTGTCTGCTTTTCTCCCCTTTTATTTTTTTCTGTAATGTTTTCATAAGCAAAATTTTTCTTGCTTAACAAAGTTGCATACCTTACAGTCTACGCCTGATCACTGCTTGTTGTCAGCTAAAAATTAATCTTCCTGTTCAAAGGAATACTCTTTTTAAAGCTGTTTTCTACAAAGAAAATTACTAATGAATCATTTTTTTTTTGTAAAAGTTTTCAGTACTCATTGTAAAAATGTTCTTATATTTTTAGTTAATGTATTAATGTAGATGTCTATTAATGTAGTAATGCAGATTTTTCTTTGCTTGTACTCTGTTCTGTATTGTTTATCTGTGGAGCTTTTCTCCCCAGGTCTCCACTGAAAACAGGCCACCAGCCCAGTTGGACACTACCTGGTAAACAAATGTAAATAAATAAATCAATTGTAAATATTTTATAAGTTTTTTGCTTAAAAATGTAAACTGTAAATAAGTTTTTTTAATAAAGGATCCCTACTCTTGTTGATAGGTGATGTAGGATCTTTTACATCTACCCAAACTATCACCAACTCAAGTAGTTGAGACCTCAGTTTAATGTATCATCCGAAGGACAACAACCCCTTTTCATATCATAGCTACTTTAGAGAACCTCCTCTATGTCTCCTCCTTACCATACCTCCTACCTAACTGCTATTGAGTCCCTATGGATTAAGCCAAACATAATTCTACTGTGATTCTTCAACTACCTCTCCATAAACTAGGAGATTTACATATCCACAGACATGTTTGGCCAGAAATGTCTGCACTTCATCAGTGCAAACTCTCTGGACCAGGTAGTCCACATCCCAACCAGAAGTGACAAAATCCTGGATTTAGTCTATCCTAATATTAAGCAGCTTTGCTTCCTACCAGTTGCAACTTCCTCAATGGTCAAAAATATATCATTCATACTCACCCTAAAATTGAAGCAACTTCCAATAACTCATTGTTTAGAGATTATGCAAAGACTAATATAATAAAACTGAGTGCTGACCTGGCTTGATTCAAAAGCCTCTTCCAACTTGATGAGCCCATTGTGTATGTGGAATCTTTTACTGCCATGGATGTCATTTGTTCTACCTCAGAAGGAAATACAGTGCCAAACTGAGAAATAACCCAATTTCATGGAACTCTAATGTAAACAGGCTATATAGTAAAAGCAAAAGAAAACAAATTGTTGCATGCAGAAGTAAATTTAACTGTCAGGATGCCAAAATGTTCTTTATAAATTAAACAAGGAATGTAGGACCCTGATCAAAGCAACCAAAGCCAAATATGTAATAAAAAAGTCACCAAGGCAAAGTATAACCATAAAGCCTTCTTTAATTATGTTGTAAACCTCAGAAACAATGGCCAGCACTTTGCAGAGCTAGTAGTAAATGATATCACATCCTTAGACCCAGATGACATTGCTAGTATACTAGCAGATCAGTTTAGGTCAAGCTTCACTCCCCCCCCCAAATCTTATATTCTGTGATCACAAACCACCAAATTTTCTTCATTTCAAATACCCCAAGAACAAGTCTTGAAAGCGGTATCCAAGGCCAAGAACAATATTTTTGTAAGGTTGGACTACATACCATGCTGCCTGCTGGTCAGCCTAACACATGACATGTCAGAACTAGAATATTTGGTATCAGCCTCAAAACTGGCGTTGTGCCAAATGAATGGACAGCAACAGTCATTCTTCTGCATAAACCTGACCAG
Organism: Protopterus annectens; assembly: GCF_019279795.1. NCBI lineage: Eukaryota > Metazoa > Chordata > Ceratodontiformes > Protopteridae > Protopterus > Protopterus annectens. The sequence goes on along the minus strand of NC_056747.1, from coordinate 1,203,478,792 downwards.
TGTTATATGTAAGCCTGTGGATAGAATTGTGAAATTAATAAGTAAAGGTATAAGTAAACTACAGGCTCTTGACCCAAGCCAGTTCAGATTCATTAAGGTAGATCCTGCCTATTTAACCTTGTTGATTTCTTTGAAAAAGTTTCTGTAGCAGTGGATGAGGGCAAATCAGTACACACCACATAGCAAGACTGCAGAAAGGCATCTGACTTGGTTATCATAGATAAACCCTCTGAGCTAAATGGAAATTTGTGTGTAACTCATTGGATAGTAAATTGTCTGAGAAATAGAGCCCAGGAAATAAAGGTGGATGGCTGTACGTCCTCCAAAAGACATGTCACAAGCAGTGTACCTCAGGATTCATTACTTGGGCCACTGTTGTGTGGCATTTACTACTTGAAAGTCAGAGCTAATGTTAAGGAATTGTGGTTGACCAAGTCTGCAGATGGCTGCAAACGTAGTACCATCATAAACTCCCCAGAGGGCACCATGATCTTCCAAGACAGCCTGTCCCAGGCATATAGCTGAACCATGAACTAAAACTAAGTGCCAAGAAATTTTAATGGTATCCTTCAGCAAGCTTGATTCCCCTTTGTAACTATCAAATTGATAACACACCTCTGAAAATTGATCCCGTAGTCAAGGATCAGAGAACCTATGTGAACAACAAACTGTTTTTAGATCATCATGTATCTGCAGTTGTAAGGAAGTCCTTTCTCATTTTACAGATTATATCTAATGGTTATGTGTCCAGGTCCACGGATGGAATAATTTTACTCTAATCGGCACTCATTAGGCCGATCATTAAGTGTGATGTTTCTTTCAATTATGTACATGTCCAGGCACTTTTTTGCAACTCATACGGACATAGTGCTTCCTCACTATGAAAGTCAATGGCCTAAATCATAAAAAACTTTTCAGACTGTCTCAAAGCTTTGTCCCTCTTCTTGGTGTTATACAGGCTACTAAGAGGTAACTTCTGACTTGCATATAGAACCTCAGCAGACCCCATGCTTTTAAGGCAGTTACACATTTGCATGTCCAGTGATGGCATAAACACCTGCTCAAAATATCGCAGTCTCTTCTGCAGCATAAATAGAATATGTTGGAAGGATTAGTATGCATCATCGAGAAATCCACTTCTAAGTTCACAGGTAAGTACTTCAGAGCCATTTTAAGACTATCCAATTCCCTTTTCAAAGGTCAGATTCAAACTCTGTACCCTGTGACAGTGACATAAACAACTGTTATGCAAGCCCTTAAACCCCTTCTTTTATATGGAATAGTCTTCCATTCAACAAAAAGCTTAGTACTTCCCTTACTTCAATGAAATGTAATTTAAACAAATGGATTGGTAAGTGCAAATCCCCCTTAACACTCTTGTCCTTCATACATAGGAGCAACATGTAAATATCCCAACATATCCTTGTTCTGCTCATCTGTGATTATTTGTACACAAAATATAAAGGCTAAAACGTATCGTAGGAATTAAAACTTGAAACCATTTTAAACTTCAGGTTGATCAGTGGTTTGATGACAAAGTCTATTTCACTTCATCTTCTTGGAACAGGGCTTGTTATTACCTCTTCTGAAATCATTAGCCTACTTCGGACATTGAAACATTGAAAGTCAGAATTATTTTACCGAGTAAAAGAAAAAACACAGAATTACATATGTTAGAAAGTGGACTTGTGGAAAGGTTTACACCTTCACCCTTTACTGTGTATTATTTACTACATCTCCTTTTAGCTTTAACGAAAGTGTAAATTCTTTCAGTGTCAAATCTGGAGTCAGTGAAGTGCTTTTCACGGTCAATACTGCAAACTTTGAAGGGTGTACCATGCCTTCTGCAGTCTATGACAAAGATGTATGCCTTTCTGTGACCACTGTGTTTAACATGCTAATTATTGTGTTGTTTCATTCTATTGCATTTATAGGGGTCATTCATTCACTCACTTCTTTTTCATTTCACACACAAACAAAGCTGTTTAAACATAGATATGATGTTTTATTTTATTGTCCATCATTATTTTAATAGCTTGCTATTATGTCTTATAGTTTGATGATTGTTACATTGCCATCACTGTGCAAACCTGGCTTGTCTTTGAATGGTTTGTTAATGTTTAATGTTTTTCTGATGCCCAACATTACATCACTGTTGTAGTAGACTAAACTATGGGGTTCCTAAACACTGCCACCAGCCAGCTTTTCAAAGCTCCAGACAGAAATAGTGTTGGAAAAAAACAGATCTGAAGTAGGATATTCATTTGTCTGCAACCTGTGGGTTATGGATCCGATATCGGATCCGAACCGGCATAGTTTTCCAGCTATGGATCCAAGCTCTCAGCTCCTCCCCTCACCCATAATGCCCTGCTCTACCCTCATGACCTCAGATCTTGTTTGCCGCGCTGGTAACTAGATGTGGATTTCATAGCTCTCAGCTAAGTGGATTTTTCTTGTTCAAAAATAGAATATTTTTGCCTTCTTTAACCTTTTTTGTGTGAAAGTTGTAGGTTTCCTATTATTATTGACTGTTCTTAGTTTAATTTAATTTCCAGTAGTAAATTTTATTCCCTCTGTGTGTGAGGCCTGTGTGCTTCTTTATTGTTGTAAGTTACTTTCTGTAACTTAGGTTAACTTTAGTGACTATGGCGGAACAGCCTAAGTCAATATTTTCTAAGCTCTCACGGCTGATGGCCACACTGTCTTGGGGTTGAACACCTCACATCTGGTTGTTCCATTTGTGCAGGGTTCAACCCCAGGGGAGGTCCAAGCTGGTCTTGGCGGGTCTTTTACCCGCCGGACTCGGCGACGCCGCCTCTCCGAACTCCCTCGGCTGCAGTTGTTCCCCTGTGGCCCCCTCCTGCTCCTGGGACTCAAACTCCCGCTCAGGACAGGAGACGAGACCTCTGTTTCGGCCCGCCAGCCCCGGCTTCCTCCTCCTTCTCGGCTCCGGTCACCTGTGTGCTTCTCACCGGTCGAGGAGGAGACGAGGCTATCGAGGAGGCATTCCAGGCCTACCTCGGTAGCCTCGTCGATCTACCCCCAGCTTTCGATGATGCTGATCTGGACCGATGATGAGAAGGTTCATCCAGGCCCAGATGCAGATGGGAGTGCTTTGGCTCAACACCCTTTTAAGCCTATTTGTCTTTCTCCGACCCGCTTCCGGGTTGAAACTGGGAGCGAGCGCAGCGGGCCGGGGGAGGTGGCCCGAGTGATGGTAGCCGATCCGACCATCCGCCATGGCCTCGTCGCGTCGAACCCGATCTCCCTGGCCTGATCCGGATCGGGATCCGGGGATCTCGCCGGGGCGGGGTCTGCGTGTGTCGGCACGCACTGTCCCGGATCCGGCGAGCTGGATCGGCTCGATCCCTCTTGAGATCCGGAGCCGAGGATCCTTTTGTCGGGTCGAGTGGTCGAGGTGAGGTTTTTGGGTAGTGGAGGCTCTGTTGAGGTCTCCTCTGCACTGGGCCAGGCTTCCACCATCCGGCCCCTGGGACAGCCCGTTTCTGTGCCCAAGTTGCTCCATGGAGCAAATTGCTGCTGAGCCCGTTTCTGTGCCCCAGTTGTTCCCCATGGAGGAGAATTGCTGCTAGACTCCTCTGACAGCCCCCAGAGGAGGCTCCTGGAGGCACATTGACTCCTGAGTCTCTCACTGAAGACACGGACTTGGAGGGGAAGGCTCCCCACGGTCACCCCGAGGATGTAGACATCATGGAAATGCTCCGTGTTAGGGGGTGGTCTGCCCCAAGTCTTCCTCGGACGAGTCCGTGTTCTTGGAGGCATTCCTCTTGGGTGTCCCCTGCCGACCCCTGGTGGACCTTATTACCACCAGTGGAAGGAACCGACACCGTGGAGCCAATTCCCAAAAGACCTGATAGAATCCTTAGCCCGCCTTCTGACAGGACCCATTGGAGTAAGGGCCTCCTGTAGATGCCATGTTGATGGCGGCGCCCACAAAAGGGAACTGGCTCAGGAGAGTCCCTCAGTCCACCCACCGAGCAAGGAGTCTCGGATGATGGACCGCGAAGCGGATGTTCAGTTCGGCGACCTTCAACTGATGCAGCGAGACCTTCTGCATCCCCCGGAGGACAGAGCTCTGCACTCCACCAAAATGGCCACTCTTAGGTCAGTCACAAATACTTCCTACTCTCCCATGCTACGGACAGGACTGGTCACGTCAGGCCTGGCTCCGCCACTTTTGATGGTTCTGCTCTGTTTGGCAAGACCGTTGACCCAGCTGTCTGCCGTCGAAATCGCTTCTGCACCCCAGAGGCCCTATTCTAGGAACCAAAAGGGTCAGAAGAAGATGTGGTTCGCAGCAGTCCCAGCCTGCTCGGACAACCAGTCCTTCCGTGGCAGAGGAGGACAGGGAGGGCCGCCCTAGAGGCAGAGGGGCTCCCAGAAACTTGGTCCAGGAACCTTTCTCTGACCTGAGGGTTGCCGACTGCTCTACCTCTGGAGCAGTCGGGGGCGTTCCCTAGGGGCGGCATGGGAGTCCATAACATCGGACGCTGGGTTCTCCAAATCATATCCAGGGATATCGCATTCCTTTCCTTCACCTTCCAAAGTTGAAGTCCCTCCCAGGCGTACCACCCAAATTGGCCATCTGCTCCATCCAGCCCGTTCCCCAGACCAGATCGGATCAGGGTTCTACTCCAGGTTCTTTTGCCAAAAGTGCCAAAAAGCGGGGGACTAAGACCAATCCTAGACCTCTCTCTTGAACCTGGCAGTCCCCAAAGAAAAATTCCTATTCTCCCTTCTGGGAGAAGGCCACTGGATGTGCTCGATAGATCTCAACCACATCCTAATGGACAGCAGGAGGTTTCTCCGCGCTGGGGCCAGTCACCAGTTCCTTCCCTTTGGTCTCACCACAGAGTACTAGCAGTGGTAGCGGCCCACCTGAGGCTTCAGGGGTGCAGGTCTTCCTAGACTGGCTCCTTATCTACTTCTCCTTTCTCCATCTTGCTCCATTTCTGGGCATCACAATAAATACAAACAAGTCCAACCTGGCACCCACTCAGCTCTTAGATTTCATAGGGGCCAGACTAGACACAAGGAGTTTGAGCCTTCCTCACTGCGGACAGAGTTCTAAATCTGCAGCTCCAGGTGCGGGCCATTCTCCATTCATGTTCTGTTCCAGCGGAGTTGGTCCTGAGGGCTCTAGGGTCCATGGCATAGCACTTCTTCCTCTTGCCAGGCTCAATATATTCTACAGTGGGCGCTCTTAGTACAGTGGTCATACCTTGCTCTCCCCATGCATCATCCCATAGCGATCAGCAAGTCCCTCTTGTGGTGGCTCCACTCCCGGATCTCCCCACGGTGACCACGGACGCCCCGGACAGTCCAAGGCACGTGGAACGATTCAGAGACCTTACTACATATCAATGTTCTAGAGATGAGAGCAGTGCTCTTAGCGTTGCTAGCACTTCAGGACTTTCTTCCCTTGGGAACAATTGCGATTCAATCGGACAATATGTCTGTTGTCTGGTACATCAACAAGCAAGGGGAACAAGGTCTTACCTCTTTGTCGAGAGGCCATGAGAGTTTGGGAATGGGCAATCTCCTGTCGCGCTTTCTCATAGCAGCGCATTCGGGTCGGGTCCAACATCCTAGCGGACAAGCTCAGTCGCACCATTCTGACCCCTTTCGGTGGTCTCTCAAATTGTCAAAGCGCGGGCATATTGCGCCGCGGGGGGGGAACCCTTCATGCGATCTTTTGCTTCTCCCTCAAACACCAAGTGCGACAGTTTTTTTCTCTAATACCTCCTCCGGCCAGCTCTGGTGTGCATGCTTGTGGTTCTGTATGCCTATCCACCCTTGCCTCTGATGCTGCAAGTTCTTCAGAAAGCCTCTCGGGTGGGTTGCAGAATGATTCTCATTGCTCCATTCTGGCCTCGACAGATCTGGTTCCCCTTCCTAAGGTCTCACTCGGTGAATCCTCCTTGGATTCTAGATCCCATTCCGGATCTGATATCCCATCCATCCTGCATTCCTCCTCCGAACCTGGACAACCTGAAGCTGACCCCGCTTGGCTGCTCCAGTTCCACTCTTGATAAGGACTATTTCTTCACGGTAAAGGCTATTTTGGTGGCGGCTCATAAGCCATCCACTAGAAAGGTTTACGAAGCAAATGGAAACGTTTCTCAGTGTGGGCGGCAAGGCCTTTTCTACCTCTCTCTTTAATGATGGTGCCAGCAGTTCCACAGTCAAAGTTCAACTGGCGGCAATTTCTCACTATCACATTGGTCAAGAGTCTAATCCTCTTATGTCAGCCAAATTGCAAAACTTTTCTTAAGGGTACTTTCCTTCTCAGGCCCCTATAAAGCAAGCAGTTCCTCCTTGGGACCTTTCTTTGGTCCTACAGGCCTTGACCGCTCCCCTTCGAGCTACAGTGGATCTCAAATTCTTGTCTTACAAGACAGCCTTTTTGGTAGCCATTACATCAGCCAAGAGAGTTTCTGAACTTCAAGCTTTATCAGCTAAACCTCCTTACTTTTTTATCCGGACCGTGTCTCCCTCAGGACCAACCCGTCCTTCCTTCCTAAAATCGCTTCTGAAGCAAACATCAATCAATCCATTAACCTCCCTGTTTTCTTCCTAAGTATGAAAACAAAGGTGAATATAGGCTACACTCACTAGATGTTCACAGGCAACTAAGATTTTATCTCAACAGGACAGCTGGTCATAGGCAATCCGACCAGCTGTTTATCTCCTTTGCAAAATTCAATTTGGGCAAACCAATTTCCAAAGTTTCTCTGTCCGCTGGATTTCACAGTGCATTTTATTGGCTTATCAAGCGTCAGGAAGGCGTGTTCATGCCCATTCAACCCGGTCAGTATCTACCTCAGCAGCCTTCAAGGCTAGGATTCCTCTAGATGATATTTGTGCAGCAGCCACGTGGGCTTCATCTCATACATTTATTTCTCACTATAAGTTGGATCTTGCATCTAGGGGTAGAGCATCCTTTGGCTCCGCGGTGCTCCGGAATATCCTTCCATGATGGCCGCCCAAGATTCAGGTAGCTGGGGACTCTGTCCCACAGGTTGCAGACAAATGAATATCCTACTTCAGATTTAGAAGTTATGTACTCACCATAACGTTCCATCTGAGTAGGTGTATTCATTTGTCTGATCCTCCTCCTATCCCCTGGCCTTTCAGTTTCCTGCATATTACTTGTTACCCTTTTGTGGGTATTGTTGCTTTGGCAAACTCGATCTGAGTTCATGAGGGTAGAGCAGTGCATTATGGGTGAGGAGGAGCTGAGAGCTTGGATCCATAGCTGGAAAACTATGCCGGTTCGGATCCGATATCGGATCCATAACCCACAGGTTGCAGACAAATGAATACACCTACTCAGATGGAACGTTATGGTGAGTACATAACTTCTAATTTTCTTGCCACTGAAAAGCTGTCCTTCGGAGGGCCTTGCAGCACTGTCAGTCAGCTAGCAATCCTTCTGAGAAGATAAATCCCCTTTAAGGGAAAGCTTTCCACTAAAAATATTTACTAAGGATTTTTTTTTGTAAAAATGTGTAGTGTTTTTCTGGGAAATGGTCTTTAATTTCAGGCCATCATTTTCAGTTAGGAGAACTTTCTATGTAAATGCTTGTGTAATCCACTGTAGAAGAAGTTCAAATGACTTTGTGCTTGTGCAGACTGTCAGTGATTTTTCTTATCTGAACTTGCTTTTGACTGTTTTAAGAATCCGTTGGCCTCTGCTTCCCTTCTACAATGCTTCAGCCTCCGTTGAACCTATGCAGTAGGTACTGGTCTCTGCATTTCTTTCTTCCTTCCTCTGTCTGCAAAAAGAAGAAAGTCTTTGGTTGTCCAGCTACAGTTTTGTCTCAGCAGCTGATGGATGACTTGTGTCCATTCTTGTTTCATCAGATCACTCACCTTTTTCCCAGTCATTCTTGTGTATCCCCTATAGCCACTAAGGACTGGGGGGTAGAAATGCCCTCCATAGGCAATAGAACCATTCTTGTTGGCCTCAGGAGAAAGGGCTAGTGTTTTATTTTAAAACTAGGACAAAGGAGCTTGGGTAATAGGAGAGTGTATATGCTTTGTGTATGTCATGTTCCAGGAAATCTCCCAGGGAAGTAAATACTGTGGGAAGAAATAGCCAGGGAATTGTTATGGCTAGGCTTGTATAGGCCCTAGGGCCGATAGCGTAGTACCAGCCTATGAACCTAAAGTAAAACATGCCAATTTGGAAATACCAACAGACCTATAAGAGGAATCAGCATGATGGAGGATCGAGTGGAAGAGGGATCTTCTTATCTAACTACTGACCTAGAGGCAGGAGTGGCCTGCACCAACAAGGGTTCAGGGAGACTTTTGAGTAACCTACCAGAATGAACCCTGAAGGGTTGTCTGACTGCTCCACTGTGGAGGCAGTCAGGTAACACCTCTTCTTGGATTTGCATATGTGGATGGCCATGACTTGAGGTAAGTGAATAAGTGAAATTATATCCAGAGCCTACTCAATATCATTTTAACAGTGCCCAAACATCTTCCATTTCACCCCTATGCCTACATCCCATCAGAGGAGGAAGCATATCAGGAGATACCTAACCTTCTGTAAAAGGAGCCATTCAGGAGGTCCCATCAGACCAGGAAGGATCCAGATTTTGTTCTCAATTCTTCTTGGTGCTCAAACAGGCCCAGTATGTCAGATCAGTCCATGACCTAAGACAACTGAACCTGAATGCCAAGGAGGAGTTGTTCCAGATGGTCATGGTCCAGGCGCTCCTACCTTGTCTACAAGCAGGAGACTGGATTTTCTATTTGGATCTTCAGTATATGTACCCACACATTAAAACAGTGAAGTAATTCAGGAGATTCCTGTCATTTCACTTGGGAGCCAGTCATTACCAGTTCCAAAATCTTGCCACTCAACCACACCATAGTCCTCCACATGTTTAAATGCATGGCATACATGTGACTACTAGGAGTAAGGATCTTTCCCTCCCTAGGTGAATAACTCACAGTGGCATATTCTTTTGAAAATCTCTTGTAACAAGGCAGTATTTTCTCCAGCTGTGCATGTCTTTGTAGATCACAGTCAGTGTGGAAATATCCCAGCTGGAACAATCTGAGTCTCTAACCTTCATTGGCTACCAGTTGGATGTAGTTAACTAGAAGGCAAATTTACCAACAGACCTAGTTCAAGAAGCTGAGTCTTTCAAAGAATTGGAACCCCACAACATCCACAACACATTCAAGGTGGTGGGCCAGATGGGCTGCCTTTATTCAGACAGTTCCATATGCCAGACTAAACATGAGAGTATTGCAGTGAGCACTCAGGACTCATTGGAATCAAGCAACCCAGTCAATGGCACACACAATCAAGCTTTCAAAAACTAACGTCAAGTATCTGCTATGTTGGACAAATCCATAAAAATGTCTGTAGGAACACCCTTCATTCAACCTACACCTTAATGCCATGATAACAAAGACATCACTGTTGTGGGGGATGAGCGGGCATTACCATAACAAGGTGGTCCAGGGTATGTGGACACCACAAGAGGCCAAATCGTATATCAGCTTTTTGGAGATGAGAGCAGTCCTCCTAGCATTTGCAGGCATTTCAGGACTTGCTGCCCTAGGGTACGGCATCTATCTACTCCAACAATATGGCTGTGGTATGACACACAAGCAAACAAGGCGGAACCTAATTTTACCCCTTATACAGAAAAGCCACAAGGATGTGGGAATGGACTGTGCCATCACATTGCTTTCTTATAGCAGCATGCAGACTGAGAATGCCTAACTTGATTGTGGATTTTTTGTATACTTCCAGTTCATAGGTTCATAGGATGATACTAGTCTACTGGCCTGGAGGCCCTTATAAGCCTAGCCAAGAATTTTGCCCATGTTCCCTCAAAGTCAGCACCTGTTTCCCCTGTCCAGCAGGGACATAGGTGTGGGATCCCAGGGGTATATTTTCTGTTTCCCATCCAGTCGTCCAGGTTCCTTTTAAAGAGGGTTAGAGAGCTACTCTGCTTGACACGGAGAGAGTGTCTATAGCACAGATGGGAGAGTCTTTGGGACACAAATCTATCCTGCCAACAGATTCTGTCAAGTTCTATTAATGTCACAGACCAGGTTAAGGCCTTGCATGCAGGTTGCGTGAGTGGAGTTTGTCTTACAGATGTGCAGCAACTCCATCAAGGCTGGGTCTGAAATGTCTTTGTATGCCAGACACAAGTCACCTCTGAGCAGTCTGAGACTGAGTAGAGGGACAGGGCTTTTAGCCTATCTCTATAGGATAGGTGTTTGAGACCCTGAATTTTCCTGGTCAGGAACCTCTGTGGTCTCTCCACCTGCAGCATGTGCTTGGCAAGGTACATACTCGATAATGGGTCTGATAAGGGAGGAGTACAGGGATGGTATGACCGCCTTGTTCCTGGATGAAATACCGTTATTTATGAGGTGGGCCACGTAGAAAGCCTTCCGTACAACAGAGGCAACGTGGTGGTCAAAAGTGAAGTTATCAGCCTGGGTGCCAAAGTCCATCACAACTGATTGCATGCTTAGTACATTGTTATTAATGTGATAATTAGTGGGGATGACATTTTCCCCAAAGGGGATAGTGATGCATTTCTTGGCATTCAATTTGAGGCCATGCTTCTGGCAACAGTCATTAGTTTGGGTAAGGCCCTCTTGGAGGATGTTCACATCACTAGGGGAATTTAAGACAGCGCCCAGCTTGCAGTCAACTGCAAACTTGGTCAGCCACAGACTACTGGTTTTGGTTTGCACCTCAGAAAAGTATATCCCAAACAGTAGAGTTCCTAAGACTCTCCTTGGAGTACACCGCTCATTACAGGTCTACTACTAGAGGTGGCTTCCCCTACTTTGAGTTAGCTGCCCATCTGATAACATATGAGTTGATGCCTAGCTGAGAGAGTGTATCTATTATGCCCGAGTGGGGAATTGTGCAAAGGCTTTGGCTAGGTCAAGGTAGGCAGTGTGCACAGTATTCCCATCGTCCATGGCTTTGGTGACTGTTTCAAAGAAGACAACCAAGTTTAACAGGCATGATCTCACTTTGACAAAACCAAACTGTGTGGGGTCAAGCGTTTGGAGGTTGCCAATGTCCTTGTTTATAAGGTTCATGATAATGCATTCCATGGCCTTGCAGATCAGGCAAGTTAGGCTGATGGGCCTGTAATTGCCTGGGTCAGTGGACGCTCCACCTTTGTATAGAGGGATGATAGTGGCTGTCCTCCATTCAGCTGGGATGAAGACGGTGCTCAGGCTTTGGTTGAATAGGGTGTCTTAACGGAGCTGAGAGCTCATGCCTGTGTTCATGTAGGATACAGCCAGGAGACTGTATTTTTTGCCTTTGAGAGGGCATTAAGGACCTGCTCCATGGTGATGAGGGGAGGGGGCAGGTGCTGGGGATGTCCTGATTCACTGATGGTGGGGTTACATGGGGGTGAAGTTTTCACTGAACCTGTGTGCCAGCAGTTTGGTTGTATCTATGACATTTGTGTATGTGGTGTCATTGACCACCAGTTCAGAGCAGATTTGGGTGTTGCCTTTGAGATTGCAGACATATGTGAAGAAGGCCTTGTGATTGTCCTTGGTGGATGTGGCCAATTTGGACTCAGAGTTAGCATTAGAGGATTTCACCAGTGACTTTATTTTCTTGTTCAGACAAAGGAGAAATTGCTTCCAGCTTGGCACCTGCTGTTTCTTGGCCTTGGACAGCAATTTTTTCCTTCTATTATAGAGTTTGTTTATCGCTGTTGTCCACCAGACAGGTTTACTCTTCCTTGAGGAACATGATTTGGTCCTGTCAGGTATTGCTGAGTCCATACAGCTATGTAGATGCTCATATAGTTTTTTTAGTGTAGGCTTGGACATTAGTGTTAGTTCCAACTGAAGGGATAGTGGCTGTGAAGCTGCTTATACCTGCTCTGAGGAGATTGTAGTCAGCTTTGGAAATGTTTTTTTTGTTTGACCCCCGACCGATCCGGGGGGGGGGGGGTCAGGGGAGATGGTGACTTTAAAAGTGATCGCTTTATGGTTGGATCTTACCAAGGAGGGTGACACTGTAGCAGAGCTACAGTGGCTACTCATGTTGGTTATTTCCAGGTCCAGGATATTTTCACTTCTCGTAGGGGTGTCAACCAGATGATCCAGTGCATTGGCACTGACTAAGTTGAGGAATCTCTGAGCATTCATGTTTGGGCTAAAATAGGTCTTCCACTCTATGGTTGGGTAGTTAAAGTTACCCAGGATCAGGGTAGAGGGTTGAATCTTGATGGATTCAAGTAAGTCCAGATAGGTGGAGTGGGCATCCTGCGTCATGATTGGGAGTCTGTAGCTAGCTATGATTTGAATAAGTGTTTTGTCAACAGTTAACTGTACTTGGAGTATCTCCTGTGCATCATGGAGGTGTGCATGTCTTTGATTAATATTGGAACTCCACCTCCTTTGGCTTTGTAGCCCTCTGTTTGGGGTGAACACGTATAGCTCCTTATGGCATCCATATATTTGAAACGGCAAGGAGGAAGTAACAGACCATCTTTAAGATTACGCTAGAATGTCCTGCAGTGGCAATATTAATGTTTGTAACTTGTTGTTCATATTGTCATATTTATTTTATATTTTGCTTAACTGAGAGAGCTACGTATTGGTAAGAAGCATAGTGTGAAATGCCATGGTGAAAAACAGAAAAATATATTATCAGTGCCCTCTTACAATACACTGTATTGGAGATATTACCTGTTTGCTGGTCATTATGAAGATATGCAATATATCCATATATTATTACTATTTCAAGAACCAAGTAACTTACAAAGTATTGCATGGGACTGGGTGAAACCTTATATGATGTTGAAGAAAACTATCCTTGATACTTGTACTGTAAGTTGCACATCTTCGTAGATATTCAGTGTTATGTATATTACTAATTATTAAACTAAGCATAATTGTTCATATTTGTGTAAATACCTTAAAATACAAGGGTTTAGGAATTTTTGCTATCATGTTAAAGCTTAAGTCTAGGTAACGGATATAGTCTGACAATGTAAGTCTAGGTTATGCAGTGTTTAAAAAATAATTTTTGAGATGTTAAAAATATCATTGTGGATCCGTGTACACTATGATATAGTATTGATTTTGTAAAGACTGGGAATGCACTGACTGTTATCAATGAATAAAAGGCTTTTTACTGATAACATTGTTTATACATTTAGTAGCTTTTATTGTTCATACAGTAGTTCTATTTGTTTGTGTTATACTTTTTAATTTGATTTTTCAGAAAATGCTCTAGAATGTGTGTGTGTGTGTGTCTGTATGCTACTTAGAGGTATGGTATTCCGCAGTCCAGAAGTGATAATGAGTTAAACACTAATGTGGCAAGACACATCTAGAGTGGAAGGAAGGACTTCACAGTGCATTAAGTGCTAGCGGGAGGGACCTAACAGCCTAGGAAATGTTCAGGTGCGAAGCCGCCATAATGCCTGTTGACATTAATTCTCTTGTTACCAGGAATAATTCTCTTCATATCATAATAGCAGTTTACACTGTTCAAAAACATCATAGCCCTTCTGAAGCCAAATCTGCAACCACATTTTCTTGTACTTCCAAATCTGTACATAAACGCATCCAAAAATGTCCTTACATTTGTCACATCTAGAACTACTAAATGAAAAATGTTTCATTATATAATGTGTTCCACATCAATTCTTGTTTTAGTTTCTTCTCCATTTCCTTAATTCTCATTTTTACTACCCTGTCACATAAGTAACAGTTCCCTTCTTTCCATTAAATTTATAATTTCCTATAACCATTTTTAAACTGATGTCAGTAACCTATGTGACATTATTTTTACTTTACAGCTTAGCTTCGCAGTATTCTGCCTCGTATGTGCTTCTTGAAAGTCTTAGGAAATGACTGTCAGATATGTTCCTCATAGTATATCCTAAATGACAGAAAAGGCTCAGGAAGTTCAAAGTATCTATTAATTTCAGGTACTATCTTAAATAATATTAAGGCTGTTTTATCTCAAGTCATTCACAATTCAGCACCCAAAAGGTATAATTTCATGTCTAAAATTCAGTGCAGGCATATAATTCTGTTTATAGAAGAAAGTACTCTGTACAAGGAAAATATTTTATTTTGTGGTAGATTTCAAAACCATGTATTTAATTAGCAAGACATTAAATAGGCTGTACAAGACATGCTGAAAATCCTAGCACCAACATGTTTTCTTGATTGTTTTTACCAACAGGTAATTTCCTTTTTTCATGTTCAAATTTGCTTAAAAGAAAGTTAACTGATTAATTTTAAAAAAGAAAGTATTGATAGTAGATATGTGCACTATTCTGCATTTTCTCAGTCATTTTTATTAAAATTACAAACATAAAAACATGTATAATTTATGTACACTACATTATTAAATGTACATTAACATATGAATCTTTGGAAAAACAATTAACTTGGCCCCTGCTCACTTTCTATCTTTCCATGCTTTTCATCCTCCCCTTACTTATATCTTTCGTTGGTTATTATACAAGTGGATTTCTTACCTCTTCCATCTTTACCTACTCTATGGTAAATATCTGAAATAGCTTCTGTTCCTTAGTATTACCTCTCTCTTTCCATTCCTCCCCCCCTAAAAAAAGCCATGTGGCCAGTCCCTCTATAACTGTCTACAGCTGACTTCCTGCCAACCACTAATCACCACCTCATAAACATTATTTCACTTCCACTACATATGGAAACCTCCTGTCTCCTCTGCACGATACTAGTAATAATCACAATGCTGTAAGAAACCCTCCCTGCTTCTGTTAGATGTTCACCATTTTCTGTTCAGAAGTCACAGTTCAGGCGTACAATTCTGTACAGTACAAAATAAAAAGTACATTTTTGCAGGGCTTTCAGATCATCATCATCATATCCATCAAATTATCAGAAAACATCCTACATGCATCTAGAGAATGTGTAACATCAGCAGAATAGCCAGCTGTTATAATTCTAAACTTTGTAACTGTTCCTTATTTGAAACCTTATCCTAAATGGTTAACTACTGGCTGTTTTTTATGCAGCCAGTATGGAGAGATTTTATAACTCTTCCTGCCTAACTCGCCCTGCCAGTGCATGACTGCTGCATGGTATGTTAGGAGTTGAATAAAGAGCTTTTGTCTGATTTCTCTTTCCCCAGTGGCTGTGATGGGTTTGCTGGTTTGGAAGGTCTGTCAGCCAATTTCTTCCATACCGTGATTGAGAAAGTTTTTGAAAGAGATTTTACACTTCCTTCAGGTGACTACTACTTGGGATCTTAATTTATTACTGTAAATCTTACAGTTTCCTTTTGAACGTACTCATGGGGCTGATTTACTTCTTATCCTGGAAAACAATGTTTTTGCCCTGACTTTCTTGAGGAGCATCTTGAGTTACAAGCACTTATAGTGAATCATTCCCCTCTCGTTTGTCTCAAAGATGGGGTAATTTGGAGAAAAAATTATTTTGTGCCAGAGGTTGTTTCAGAGTTTATAGTGAGCCACATTATTCATTTCCCTGTCTTCCAGAATGTAGCAATACGGAAGAAAAAAAATGTACAGACATGCACTGAATGTCCGCAGCTCTTACTATATTGTAAGAACAAAAAGCTTCATGATTGTGTCCAGCTGTTTATTTTTTGCAGATAAAACAAAGTGACAATCACTTTCTAAACAGGCAATTTCTAAGTGGTTGTTCCATGCTATACGTTTTTGTTAAACTCACAATAACTACACACTAAAATCAAAGTCAATGCCTGCCTGCACAACCAGGACTATGGCTACTTATGTGATTTTTGGAAAGGGATGGACTCTAAACGTTTTCTAGAGGCAACAGTGTAGTCATCTGTGCATATCTTTGCCAAGTAATACAAGCTCAATTTTTTTCTAGGGACAGAGCAAGCTTTGCAAGGACTATCCTCCAGGGGCTTCTGGACTCTAAATGTTCATCCTCCTCCATTTCTTTCGAAGCTCTGGTTTTCATCCCATGTAGCTTAGACTACTGTAACAGTGATCTCATGAAGAGCATAGTATAGTTGCACAAGTAAACATATAAGCAGTAGATGTTCAAATAGATCAGTGTTGCAGTAGCTACACCCTCCCTTCATCCTCATTGTTTATAGGGCTTTTTCATGCCAGTGTGCGGACACATGTTTTGCTTGTCTTAGCAATGTTTTCTCAGAGCTTAGCCTCCCTCTCTCTGTTGGCATGAAAGCTCTTAAGAGCTTGGTGCCCCAAATCTGTCTTTTAGTCATTTCCGCTTGAGCTGTGTAACTGTTTGGGCATGTGGAAGGTGCCCTGAATGTTTAGAAGCTAGCTAGCTGTTATATCGCATGCAGGACATAACCTATATAGCTTAGGCCACTGCAAAAGGAATCATTTGAACATCAGTTGTTATGGTAAGTTTCCTTACAGAATTGTACTTTTTTTGTTTGCTTTCATTTCAAACCTAATTGTTATACACATTATTTTTTGTCACTGGTATTTGCTATGATTCCATTTGTACCCTGACATTTATGAACTTTAAACGTATTCTATCATGGTCACTCTTTTTTAACTTTAAATTATTGTACTTGAATGTATGCTGCGAAAAATCAATGTGGAAGTTTTTTTTGCACCTTTCCTCCCTTGGCCACCACTGAAAAGGGTGTTTCTGCCCAGTCAGGCTTTCCCTGTCAACAAATGCAAATAAATAAATATATCTAATAGTTCATGGTAAACATTGTACAGCATTTGGAATTCATGTGAGCTGTTTTATAATTGTATACGGTTGCTCAGAAGCAAAATTGAATAAATAAAGGATTTGTATCTGATTATTTTCCAGATTAACCTAGTTGCATAAAATGTATACAGTTATTACAGAATAGTACTACTACAGTAAATTCTTATAGACTGTGACTAAAGGTAACATTTTTGTGTGTGTATTCTTTTAGGAGCATCATTATCCCTGATGGACAAGGAAGGCTTAACTGCCCTCAGCTGGGCATGTTTGAAGGGCCATCTTCCTGTAGTGCGTTCCTTGGTGGAGAGAGGAGCTGCTACGGATCATGCAGACAAAAATGGCCGCACACCTCTTGATCTAGCAGCCTTTTATGGTGATGCAGAGGTGGTAAGTAAAAAGGATATTAAAGCTGTGCAGTGCTAACAGTTCGCAAGCAGTGGCACAGTGTATGTACCTTGTTAAGATGAAGTGTGCACAGAAGTATTTCTGAATGGTAATAAGATATATTGTTTAGTAGCTGAAGGCAAGACAATAATGAATTAAGCAGCTTGTGTCTTATATCATAGAGAGACTAATTTTACACACACACACACATATATATATCAAATGTGTATGTGTGTGTCTATGTGCATACATACGTATATACATACAAACACGCATATATGTACATGTGCTTTTTGCGGTCTTTATATGGATGTATCTGTGGGTGTGTGTGAGTGAGTGGCTGTAAATGTGTTTATTTTTCTGTATCTGAAAGTGTGATACCTGATCAAACCGCTAACTGGTTGAATGCACTCATTCAAACCAGTCGTGTGTACTACTGATTGAAACACGTGCTCACATAATTGCACCCATTCGTAACACAAGCATACGCAACCCAACCTGGCACTCTGTTGGCACACCACACTAACATACAACACACACTTGCACATGTAATCCTAACACCACACAAATAAACCATGACCTTGTCTCTGTAACACAGTATAATGAGAGCATGCAAGCGTGCACATGCACACAACCCTTCTATCTAGGTATATAGATAAAGGGGTTGCTGCAAGCAAATTGTTGACTATTAAAGTGGTCAAGTGTGTTATGGCTGTCCCAGTTGGTCATAATGTCTGTTGATCAAATGATGTAGTGACAAACCTTACTCACATGTACTAATTTCACTGTTAAACATGCACGCATACACATACATACACACACATACATACACACACAAACACACACACATTTATAAGTTTAGATATTACTTTTATTTGTGCATATGTATACAGACCTCCCTTCTTGCGGGCATCATTGGAGACATGAAAGTTATCCATTAAGGATGTACGTATATTCCACGTCATTGTCTTTTTGAATGCATTACTTGCATCTGTATCTCGTAAGTCTTTCAGGTCAGTAAAAGCCCTCTCCACTAGTTGCAGACATGACATATTTCACCCTTATGTTGAGCTCATCATTACTGGATAAGTAGAGAATTTGGCTTCTCTCTGATTTACTTGGTTTATGAAAAGCCTGATATCAATTACATTAGGGGTGGGTTCCATGTAAGATCCAAACCAAAACATCTCACAGGAAATGCCAAGGGACTAAACCAGAAAGATCCTTGAAAAATGGAATATTTTGTATAACTCAGAGAACGTTTTGTATTACAAAGGGTGAAATATGGATATGGCTTGTGATATATTTGTTACATGGATTTAATTTGAGGGTGTATATTTTTCCTTTCTTTTTTGATTCTTTACATGATGTGACTTTATAAGTGCATGTTGAAAGTACTTTTAAGAATAATAGTAATAATAGTAATCTGCCATTTTTTCAGTATGTGCCACGGGATCTTTTACATCCAGCTGAGCTAACACCAGCTCAAATGGTGCTGTGGTCTAACATCTCATATGAAGGTCTGAACCTCAGGAGTGCAGCACCCTGCTGTACTGCACTGTAGTATATGAATCCAGCCACCTGGTGGTATTTGCAAATGACATTGTTAACAGTGCATTATTAGCACTCCAATGGCTCAATAGATAGAAAATGTGTTTTTATGTCTGAAACATCTGAGGTCTGTGGGTTCTGTTCCCACATTAGCTGCTTTAATTTATGTGGTCTGCATAAGTTAAGAGGGTGTTTTACTCATCAGGTGCTATCTTTTGGTTAAAATGTTTAACTGAGGTCCCGTCTTCCTATGCTGGTGTAGCTCACATGGATATAAACGATCCCATGATACTTATCAAAAAGCATATTATAAGCTTTCTGGTGTCCTGGCCAGATTACGTCTACTTAGTATGTGTATCATCTTGAGTCTCCCCTGAGTATATGTCCCATTTTTTGAGATTAACCAGATCACTAAGTAAATAACGTCAGACTAAAGATTTTGGAATAATTCAGAAGACATTGTCGGGTGGGGGGGGTGTAATTATAAGCATCAACATAGATGTGGCAGAGATGCCTAGGAAGGCCTTAATGAAATATAGGTTAAAATGCAAGGTTAAAATGCAAAGTACTTATGCCAGAAAGTAGTGGAAAACAGAGAATATGAAAAGCAGCTTAACCAAGAATTAAAGATTGTTGGAGTGGTGGGGAAATAGTAGGCATAGTACATTACTAAATATTTAGTGTAATAACAATGATGATAGTGTTCAAGTACTGTATTTGTTAGGCATGTAGTGATGAACTACCTCATTTGTTAAAGTATGTATTGGTTAATATAGCAGGGATATTTTTATTTTGGCCCCTGTACAGCAGACCATCAGCTGACACTGGTGTTTTTCCACAATCTCAGTTGCTGGAAGCCACTCCCCCCTCCCACTTGTCCTAATCGGCCACTTTTTACCATTACCCGAGAGGAGATTGTGGCATCCCATTGCAGCATCCTACTCACAGCTATAGGAACTGTTCTCTCATACCTGACATGCAGTGATGTAATACTATTAAGATCAAGAATATCTGTTGGTTCATGTCCCAGTATTTTTATGCTTAGAATCTGTACCCCTCCCCCAAGTATTTATCACCACTGGACTATCTTTCCTTGATTAAAACCCCTCCCTCTCCCTGAGATAGGTGAGCTAGTAAAATACCATTGCACTTCCTTTCCACTGCTCAGAGGTCACCTGGATTACAGTCAGATTTCCATCTGTATGAACCACAGAGCCAGCTCTTTGGTGGAAATTATTCTGAGGAGAGAAAACTATGCACAGAGTTGTCAGGGTGCATTAGGATGAGGAGTCAACCTGAGAAAGGATTAGTGGATAGGAGCAGAATTAAGGCAGGTGAAGAAAGAAGGGAGGGCAGGGATTTTAAGAGAAAAAGCAATGGAGAAGATTAGGAGGGTTGGATGGTATAGGAGAGATAAGAGAAGAGAAGGACATTTGGAATAATAAGAATTGTGAGGTATGGGGTAGGTTTTGCAAACTGGATTGAGGAGAGGAAGGAAGAATTGTGAAATTAAAATTTATATGTTATAGGCAGCAAACAAAAGAGCTGGAGTAAGGATTTAGAACATGAGTATAGGTAGGTGCTTATAGGCAGTAAATGCTTGGATGAAGTGAGAAGTTAGAAAGTATTAGAAGATGTAACTAGGCATAAGGATAATTTTAGTGCTAGAAGAATACAAAAGGATGGAAAAAGGGCACAAATGAAATAGTTTGTAAGGCTGTCGTAGGATGAAATAAAATATGAGGAAATTGTCAGAGTTGGGAAAGTGAGAGGAGGTAAAATGGAAATAGACTGGAAAGAAGTGTGATCTGTGTTAGTCAGTAAAGGATGTTCTGTAAATATGGGGCCAAGTCCTGAGATGAATTCATAGGTGGTAATATAATACCAGTACAGGCAAGAAAATTAGGGAAGGTGGGAGACTGTAGGGAGGAAGAATTTGGTATTACTTTGTTTTCGTAATATGAAAATTTTAAATTTCCAAGACGAAAGGTAAATGAGTTGTCAAGACACTAGAATGTCAACTTGGACAGTTGGAGGAAATTCAACCCTGGTTTGGCATCGAGGCCTCTAATGGACACAGGTTCATCTCCCAGGCTCCCTGCTTTAAATGCTTCATCTCCCAAGCCCCAGCTTATACTGGTACCAGGCCTTGTCAGAGATTTGGGATCCATGGCTAGGCTTAAAAAGACCCTAGTGGCTGTTAGAGTAGTAAACACCTATGAACCTGTGAGTTTCTCTCTGATGCCTGTGGTCAAAGTGCAGAGAGGAATCAACAGAAGAGACAGATCCTTCTGTTGGGCTGTAGTAGGATTTCACTGGGATTTCAGCAGAACAGGAAATTAGACAAAATAATTTTACAGTAAGTATTAAAACAGGAAGAGTCCAAAACAGAACAAGATATGACTAAAAAAATGGACTTTTTTGGAAGAGATGGAATATGAAAACAAGTGAGAAAGGAAGGAGAAGGAAGAAAAGACAAAGACAATATTTAGTAAGACTGATTTTCTCTTTAAGAATGTGGTGTTAACATTATTTATGTTTACTTAAATATCACAAAGGATGTGCCTGGAAGGAGTGTTGTTTTGTGTGTGTGTGTGTGTGTGTGTGTGTGTGTCTATATATATATATATATATATATATATATATATATATATATATATATATATATATATATATAGAGAGAGAGAGATATATATGTCCTGTTTTTATTATTGTATTCAGTGTTTGTGAGTCACAGGCCATATTGTTTTATGAAGCCTATTCATTCTTGCATCTTTCTGTTTGGTTTATTTTTGAGAATTAGACTTCTGAAATAATTCAAACATCTTGGCATCCCATACCAACTAAATAGTAACACTTTTGTTGTAATTTGATTTTTTTTCTTTTTCTCAGGTTCAGTTTTTGGTGGATAACGGAGCCATGATTGAACATGTTGACTACAGTGGGATGAGACCACTGGATAGGGCGGTGGGATGTCGCAACACATCTGTAGTAGTTACTCTTCTGAAGAAAGGCGCCAAAATAGGTAGGCTAGTGGAAAAAGGACACTGCTTTAGAATTCTTACTTAACTTTATTTAATGATGCTAGACAAGTAGCTACCGATCAGAAGGAAACAGTCACTTGCGAACATGCAGGTCTTTGAAAAAGAAAATATTGTTGTTACTATTTTTAGGCCAGAGGGTTTGTTAGCTGTTGCAAGTAGTAATTGTTTTTGAATCAGTTTGTGTGTTTCCTGAGCGGATAAACGGGTAAATACAAACTGAAAAACACTCTTATTTTTTGTTGTTTTAGATTAACTTATATTGCTACATCTAGATGCCCCACCCTTTTGCTCTTGCTCCTATTTTTTTACATGTTCCTATCTATTCTTATAGTTACCAGTGACAAAGCAGCTTATTAAGTTATAAAAGGTCAGTGATCAGCAGTACTTGACACAGATAGGGTTAGTCATTCATTTGCACCCATATGGAGAGTTGGGACTTGTTTATAGTTGTTGTGTTGTCTGTGGCCTATTGTGCTGTACAACAGCAAAGGAAGCCTGCAGCCAAGGTGTACAGTAACCAAGTATGTCCTGCATTTAGCTCTTGTACTATCTGTCCACACTTAGTGTGCTTTCCAGACAGTATCAGTGCTGTTTAGAAGAGTATCTCTTCTATTTTTTGCTATTTTTCCTAAGCTTGTCTGTGAATGTAGACTGAACTCTGTACTGAAATGATGTCCTCCCAACACCACCACCGCCCATACTGCTTTACCAGCATACCAGCCTTGAAAGAGTTGCTTCTGAATCCAGCTAACCTAATGCAGGCTGTGAAGTTCCTGCTGCTACTGCTGCAGCAGTAGACAATTCTTACTAATGCCCATCCATGGAAAGAGTCTGGAGAAGACGGTCATTTCAGTCAACCAGGTA
Source organism: Protopterus annectens (assembly GCF_019279795.1). Taxonomy (NCBI): domain Eukaryota; kingdom Metazoa; phylum Chordata; order Ceratodontiformes; family Protopteridae; genus Protopterus; species Protopterus annectens. Next base: position 1,203,456,209 of record NC_056747.1, on the reverse strand, counting down.
TTAATGATATAATAGATTATTGTGCTATATTTTCTGTGCATACAGTTTGAGCAGCTTAACAGCCTTGTGTCTTTGTTCATAAACTGATACCTGTTTTCCTGTGATCTCTTCTGACTGTGAGATACCTCCTACTTGTATCCTGCAAGCTGCACAAGTTGTTTCGGGAGGGCGTGGGAAGTATACTGACAGGACATACGCTGATATTTGTTTCACTTTTCTTACTTTCCTGTGGCAATCATGAACAATTCATGATGCAGTAAGGGAGACACTGTACTAAGCATTGCCTAATTCATAATAACACACACACACACACACACACACACACACACACACCTTTATTTTATTGTGGTACAGCATTTTCAAATAAATCTTAAAAGCATTTTTTTCTTGCTGTAATAACATTTTGGATCTTGTGTTGGATGGCAGCAGTCGCTTACCGGTAATTTACCAAGGCTATGTAATGATGTGTGGCAGAGTTCTTTCAGCTGCACAGGCTGCATATTCTCCTGTATGACTTATTTTGTCAACCTTTCTGTAATACAGCTGACTGAATTCCATGTCTGGTGGTCTTTTGGCCTCCCTTACCCTTTTTCATATGTGGTCTCCTGGGGGGGAATAGTAATATGCTTGAAATAACTGAAGCTGCCATTTGTTATGGAGTTGAACTGTTTTCAGTAATAAAATAATTACAAAACAAAACAGAAGCAGTAGACTGTAAACTAATATAGGGGTATGTCTCTTGGTTCAGTCTGACTCTTCTTCCTCAGAAGTGCAATTAGTTTCATCTAGCATATTCTCTGTGGATTGTTCCAGCTGCCATATAATTTGTGCCTTCAATTTCTATGTCAGCATTTGAGTTTATCGAGAGGAACATCCCTTGTCTGCTGACACAGGAAAAGGATACTCCCTTGCTTTTGGCTTCACCTTCAGGCTGCCATCTTTGGTCCACAGGGAAGTCCATTTCTGATTACTTCAAACCCATCCTTCTTCAAGGCTCAAAAGACACTTCTGGATCCTCAGATGACCACCCCATGAGGTTAGGGTCCCAAGAAGTGTCATTGCAAAAGGATGCACATTGATCCCCAGTGGAATCACTTAACAATGGACACAGACCTTGGTGAAGGAGTAAGGTTCCCCCATATACCCCCCCTGAGGACTCCAACTTCAGGGAGATTCTGGAATGTATGTGTTATAGGGGCACTTTATTCACCTTTACTCAGATGAGGAAGTATTGTTAGAAACCCTCTGTACTTCCTGGGTAGTCCCCTTTCACTGATTATCTCATTGACTGGTAGCTGGAGAGGGCATGGTGGACAGCTGATGTGGTAGAACCTATTTCTCCCAAGCCTGATAAAATTTGAAACTCCAAAAGGTCTGATCATGCAAAAGAAATGGCTCTCTGACTGGTTCTCTTTGTAGCTGTAGCAGCCGCTAACAGAGGAAAGCTCCATGGTACATCCTCTTAATAAGGAGTTTAAGATGATGAACCATTTTGGAAAGTAGATCTCTGCTTTGGGAACCTTTTGCATACCTTGCATGCTATGTTACAGAGGAATCTAGTAGTACAGACTTTTTATTTCCTCAGGGACACCCCACTGCAGACACCAGGAAACAAAGCAAACCCCAACTGTCTACCATGTTATCTGTTAAAATTTGTCCATGAGGCTGCTTCATAATGTAGCTGATGGGGTAGTTAGGGCAGCACTTATTGGCTGGTACAGCCATGCACTATCATACCTGGTTGTTTTTGTGTGATTTTGCAGACAACTTCAAAGCATTCCTCCTCCGTGTTCCTTAAAACGGATTGTCCCTGTTTGGTTCAGGAGTCATTGAAACCTTACTGAAAAGAGAGAACAAGAATGTTGGACAGATGTTGTCTGCCATGGGACTATGGTTTAAAAGCTCTCAAAGGTCATTCTCTTGAAACCAGAGGGGTAACAAAGGGTCCTGGTGAAGGACGTCCCAGTATTGCCCTTTGTCTGCTCTTCAGACATGGTACCTCATGACAAGTAGAGCCCTTTGATGAATGCCACCCCAGAGGCAGAGGGAGTCTGCAAAATCAGGAGTAATGGGTACCTTTTCAGAATCCCCCTCTGATGCTCCTGAACAATTGCCTGGCTGCTCTTCTCTGGAAGCAGTTGGCCGCCATCTTTCTCTTCATCCTTTGGACAGAACGAAGGTTCCATCTGTTTGAGTTCATGGTAGCTCTTGTGAATGTAAAAGATTCCACAGCACATATTAAAAAGAGTAGGAGAAGTTCCCCAAGGTCCTGGGCAAATTTTCCCTAGTAATGTAAATGCCACCTCAAGTCTCCCCTGAAAAGAGGACACTAGCCTAGTGGGACTAACTTGGTCAGTCATCACAAAGAACAAATGGGTCAAGAATGTTATATCCAGAGACTAAGTAATGCTATTCATATTTGCCCACAAACACACTTCATGGTAGTTCAGGAAATCATTCATCTCCTGCAAAGCAGACCTATCCAAAAGGTCTCACCAGACCAGAGAGCATCCAGAGTCTACTTGAAATTCTTTGTAGTTCCAAAAAAGACACAGCACCTCAAGCCCATTCTGGATCTCAAAGGGCTAAACACCTGTGTGAAGAAGATGAAATTCCAGATGAACACAGTGCAGTCCTTCCTTCTATATCTACAGGAAAGAGACTGTATGTGCTTAGTAGACTTTTCAGTGTGATTACCTATGCATCAAGATTGTGAAACAGTCCAGAAGGTTCCTCCACTTTTGTCTTGGAACCAGTCACTGCCAGTTCAAACACCTGCCATTTGGTCTCACTGTAGCCCCCCTGTTCACTAAATGTTTGTCAGTGGTCACAGATCATCTCAGGCTGAAATAATTCTATGGGTTCCTGTATCTTGAAAATTGTCTCCTTGCTACTGCTGCAAAAGAATGCTTGACTTCATCAAGAGATTACTTCCTTCATTTTTTCAGTCCTTGTGGTGCTTAGTAAACTTAAAAAAAAAAAAGTCAAACCTGGAATCCCACCCAATCCATAGACTTCTTGGGCTGTAATCTGTAGACTGTAACAAAGATCGCAAGACTCCCTGCTGAAAGACTGATTTCCCTCAGACTACAAGTTATAAACATTCAGCCTGACTCCCTATCAGCCTCCTTAGTGCTGCTTTCATTGGCATGACAGTAGCAGAAATTACACTAATTCATCACACCAGATACTACATGACAGTGCTGTTGTGGACACACTGTGTATAATGGTCCACGTCCATTGATTCACTTCAGGCTTCTACACGACTATACAGACTTCACAAGTCTCATGCAATGTGGTGGATTCAAGTCACTCATGGTACAAGCAAGCCATCCCTCTTGTTCTTCTCTTCCATCAGCTACAACTGCCATTGATACCTCTTCATTGGGGGTGGGAGGCACAAAGGAGGAGGACAGTCCAAAGAATGTGACCTCAGCAAGATGCTGACCTTCACATCAGTATATTGGAGATGAGGGCTGTTCTTGCACTGCAGGCACTACGGAATTTTTCCCTTTGTGTGATTTCAATATACACTGACAACACTTCAGTTGTGTTGTACATCAGCTAGGAAGGAGTAACTTGATTATATCTGTTGTGCTTGAGAGGCCATAATAATGTGGCAGTGGGCAAAGTCTAAACAGTGTTTTTTCATAGCAATGCACATTTTAAGTGGATCCCACTGTCTAGTGCATAGGCTCAGTCGTTGCATACTTATGGCTTATGAGCATTCTCTAAATCAAACATTAGTAGGCAAAGTCTTATGAAATCAGCCTTGCAGTGATCTGTTTGCCTACCTGACCAACACAAGGTGCACCAGCTGTTTCATCCCTCCACAGCGACAGGCACCCAGGGATCCTCTGGTCCTCTCATGACAACAGTTCTGCAGAGAGCATGTCTGTGCAAGGCAATAATTATTGTCATGTTGTCATCTTTCTGGCCCAGGGAGATGTGGTTTCTAATAATCTGGCATCACTTAACAAAACCTCCATGGTAGCTAGATCCACAATCAAAATATTTTATCTCACACATCTGGTCAGCCTCACCTCAACATTTTTATTTATTTTATTATTTATTTTACATTTGTTAACCGGGATTGTCTGACTGAGCAAAAGCCCTTTTTCAGCAGAGACCTGGGGAGAAAAGCTCCAAAACATAGTTACCAAAAAATATAACCGTTACAAACAGAGTTAACATTATAATCATTCATAATAAACTTGTATAACAGTTATCAAGTATATGCAGTTAAAATTATCTATAAAAATGTTATGAAGAATACTGCAGAAGAAGGAAAGGAGACAGTGATAGGTAAAAAATGATGAAGTAGACTAGTTTAAGTTGTAAATGTTTTGGTATAGACGAGAAGAAATGATGGTAAGACAGAGGAAGTTAGATTTGTTATTTAGTGAAGGTATATTCAAGGAGGCTGAGAACAGGTACAAATCCAGTGACTTTTTTAAGTACTCTTTAGTGGCTAGTTTGAATACTTTAGGATGTGAAAGTGATCTAACTTCTTGTGGGAGTTTGTTCCAAGCAATAGAGGGATGGTAGTTGTATGTAATGGCTCCTATTTTGAACTTGGACTTGTAAATTAATAAAAGGTCGTGGGTGGAGCTCCTGAGTAGTCTGAATGGGACATAGTGGGAGATTATGGGACATAGTGGGAGATTATGGTGCCTAGTGCTGGACAGTAGGATGGTGAATAAATAATGGAGTGTATAATTTGGAGCTGAGAGAGTAGTAGTAGGTGTGGTAGTTCGAGACTTTAGATATTTGAGAGAGATACAGTGGTGAGATTTGTAGGTTTGTTGTGCAGCAAATCTGGCTATTTTGTGACAGATTGATTTGAGTTTGCTAAATAAGGTGGAGTTAAGATTTGGGAACATTTGGGAGTAGTATGTTAGGCATGGCAAAAGATAAGCATGGGTGATTGTGGTTCTAGATTCAGGGGTTAGGAATTTTTTTATTTCTGTAGAGAAGTCCTAGTTTTTGATGGGTTTTCCTGATATTTATATGGAGGTCGAATTTTAGCTGATCATCAATGGTTACACCAAGGAGTTTAGCACTAGAGCCAGCAACTATGAGTGTGTGATTTAGTGATTTTATTTGAAAAGTAGATTTGATATGAATAACAGTTTTGGGGAGAAAGAGTAAGAGTTTTTTTTGGGGGGGATTAAGGATGCGCTGATTATTGGTGAGCCAGGTTTCAACAGAGTTAAAAGAAGACTGGGTAGCTGTTAGAAGTTCAAAGGGTGAGTTAGCAATGGTGATAACTGTGGAGTCTTCTGCATATTGGACTAATGAGGATTTGTGGACAAGAGGAGTAGAGTGAGTTGGTGAAAATATTGAAAAGTAGTGGTCCAAAGATGGATCCTTGGGGATCACCCATCTCCCTTAGACTAACCACATGGTTTTGCCAATTCCAGTGATATCCAGTAACCCAATCCTACCTTCTTGAGTCATCCAGAATGTTCATCATATTGATTACTGCTGCAGAAGCCTTAGCTATATTTGTTATATCCTGCATAGGCTATAACAGCCGGACAGCTTCCAAAGTTTCAGAGCACCTTCCACACACCCAAACCATCAGTCATCTCAAGCAAAGCTGACTAAAAAGACAGGTTTGGGTGCCAAGCCATTCATAGCTTTCCTGCTGCCGAAGAGTACATTCCTCTGAGGCTTTTGCAGATCAATGGTTGGCTTGTGCTGTTCCTTTGCTGGGCAGATATGTCCCCTTTACATTAAAAAAATACCATTTTAGAAGAATGTTTATTTTATAACACTATCCTGTTCAGGAATGTCATTTTATAGCTAGGAGTTTGTGTTTTAACAGACTGTCACAAGACCGAGTAGTACTTTTAAACAAGAGCACTCTTTATTCCATACAGTTTAAAATTTGATCTGATGTCCTTTTCATTCATTCCACAAATGATGGGTGTAGATCCAAGACTGTGATCCAACTTGGCTGCTTCTACCAGATCATTGAATCCAAGAGCTGTTGAGCTCCTCCCAGTGCCCATAATGCCCCACAAACCTAACATTCCTCAGATCTCATTTGCTGCTATTCAGCATCAGATGCAGATCCATCTGCTCTTGAGTTTTTGGAGTCTTTGATAGCCAGTTGTTTGTAAGTTTTTGTCTGATATTTCTTTAATTGTATATTCTAATTCTCCTACCCCCACAGCTCTCTTCTCCTTTCCTGGAGGAATCTCCACACCTCCATCCACCACATTCTCTTAGATCTTCCAGAAGGTTATCAGAAGCTGATGTGGATAGGATGACTAGGAAATGATTGGGTTTCTCTGGTCTCCAACTCCCACTGGATCTGTAAGCCATCCTTTTTCCAATGCCTCTTTGGTATTTCCTTCTCTAATTTGATCCACTTTTTCAAAACCCTTTGGTCCAAGATCTCTGAGTTTGTCTTCATCGGATCTGAAGATAGTCCCTTCTTTGATTCTGATGGTTTCCCTGGGTCAACCTGCTCCTAGTATTTTGGAGTGGAAGATTCTTGGCACTTAAGCATCAGTAGAAAACACAAGAGGCCAGCATGTGCAGCTATGAATAATTTAATATATAATAACTAGACTTGAGGCATGAAATGCCACTAAACTTATATAATCTTATTCAAACCGGTTTCGGCTTTACAGCCTTCCTCAGTGAAAAAGCATTTGACATCCATACAACACTCATGAATATTTATACATACCAGCAACCAATAGAAAAATGGTACGATCCAACCCTAAGGCTGGTGTTTCTATCAGTATATAATACATATATACAAAAAAAGTCTTGTCATCAAGATGAAATACTTATAATGTCACTTATACATGAAACATAAAACAAACAAAAAGTATGAGTGTATATATATATATATATATATATATATATATATATATATATATATATATATAGTATACATATAATAAGATATAAAAAATGAAATGGGTCAAAACATTACCACATGCGAAAAAATGGATTTAGCCGAATTAAGAAACAATCACAATATAGCAATACTACCGGCTGATAAAGGAGTGGCGGTTGTGATCTTGAATACGAGTTATTATCTCAAGGAAGGCTTGGAACAACTATCGGATACCAAATGCTACATGCATATGTCTATAGATCCCACTACTAATTTTAAAAAAGAAACTGACACATTTTTGAACTTGGCTGAGGAATAAGGCATTATTACCCAAAACACGGCCAAACATCTCACAGTGATGGACCCTCAGAAACAAATTCTGTACCTGCTTCCCAAAATTCATAAATCTATTTCCAAACCACCAGGTAGACCCATTGTGTCAGGCACTGGCTCACTTACAGAACCACTGTCCATGTTTTTGACACAACAACTTAAACCATTATTGAAAGAGGTTAGGGCCAGAATACAGGACATGACTCAGTTCTTACAAATCATACAAGATACTCAATTGGAACCACATTGGCTCATGTGCACGTTGGATATAAAATCACTGTATACCAGCATACCCCATTGGGCAGGGTTGCAGGCTCTACAATATTGGTTAGAACATGCCAACCTATATCCACCAGGCCTTAATACATTGATCATTTGCATGGCTGAACACGTGCTTAATAAAAATGTTTTTTACTTTCAAGGAGAATGCTACTGGCAACTTCAAGGTACTGCTATGGGGGCATATTTTGCCCCCATATATGCCGATCTGTTTATGGCATACTTAGAAGAATGTCTGATATATAATCCACTCCATAACATATATATGGTAGAAATTGATATATGGCGTAGATACCTAGATGATTGTTGGATGGTGTGGCGTGCTGATCCTATATATCTACAGGAGTTTGTGGAATATCTCAATAGTAACATTTGTGGCATACAATTCACTATAACATACAACTCCAAAACCATTGACTTCTTGGATGTAACAGTCTACAGGAATAATGATCATACATTGAGTACTAAAATTCATAGGAAATATCCACAATACAACACTTTACTCCATGCATCCAGTATGCATCCGAGCCACACCATCCGCAACATACCAAAATCCCAATTTCTCAGGATCAAACGTATCAGTTCTTCCAAGAGGGATTTTGAAGAAGCCAAAGTGGATCTCCAAAACAGATTTTTGGACAGGGGATATCACCAATTTGACATTATGTCAGCCAGCATATGGTCAGACAAGCAGGAGAGGAACACACTACTGGAATACGAGACACGCCAATCGACAAAACAGGAATCTTCATTAAGGTTTGTCACCACATATGGTAGAAACCACAATGCTGTTAGAAACACCCTTGATGCAAATTGGAACATACTACTAGCTAATGATCATCTCAGAGATGTTTTGGGCCCAAAATGCCAGTTTTCTTATAGACGGGGCAAAACCCTAGGAGCATTATTCTCACATTATAAACACACAGAAAGTGGGGCCGCCATCTACAAACAGATGACTATCTCTGGAGACCAACTTTTGGGCACCTTTCCATGTGGCCACTGTACATCTTGTAATCATGTAAGTAAATTAAAACAATTTATGAGTGCTATCACGAGTAGTCTATGACCTTAGAGTTTTTGGTAATTGCAGCAGCAGTTGGGTCATATACTTAGCAACATGTCAATGCTCAGCATTTTATGTTGGGCAAACATCACGCTCACTAAGAGTTAGGATGGGGGAACATAAAAGTGATATCAGGAACAAGAAAGAGACCAATGCTCTGTATCAACACACTGCTAAACATCATAATGCCAAATTTATGTTTATGATTATAGATAAAATCACTGGAGACAGGAGTAATCAACAGGGGTGGCACAGCATTTTGGACCACAAAGAGAAATATTGGATTATTCACCTTGGAGCTCTCTTTCCCCCTGGCCTTAATGACCATTTATAATTTGGAATGATTGTTAATATCGGAATTAGCCTGAAGAGTTGGGATTATATTGATTTATAAATCATACATCCTAAGATATTAATAGCTCATGCCATGCATTTTTATAATATTACAGGCTATACGGTCCGGCTATATATTAGTTAACTTTATAATCTATAACATATCATTGCCAGTAGAGGTGTTTATTATTAAATAGGATCATATTCCAAAATATTGGAACAATTGTGTGTTCAACCAATGGAATAGTTCTTGTACATATATTATGTAACAGATATATGGTACATCATAGGACCCAGGGTTACATACAGCAGATATGTGATTTTTATAAATCATATCAGTTTATTCTCTGGATATACTTTAAGCCATACATTCCTGTTTTTGTGAATTACTACATAATAACCATATAATATACCTATTTCTATGGTACTGAAGACCTCATGATTTGTTATATATCCCCACTATAATACAATATTTACAGGTTCTTTATTTCATTTTTTATTTTTTATATTTTATTATATGTATACTATATATATATATATATATATATATATATATATATATATATACACATATATACTCTCATACTTTTTGTTTGTTTTATGTTTCATGTATAAGTGACATTATAAGTATTTCATCTTGATGACGAGACTTTTTTTGTATATATGTATTATATACTGATAGAAACATCAGCCTTAGGGTTGGATCGTACCATTTTTCTATTGGTTGCTGGTATGTATAAATATTCATGAGTGTTGTATGGATGTGAAATGCTTTTTCTCTGAGGAAGGCTGTAAAGCCGAAACCGGTTTGAATAAGATTATATAAGTTAATGGCATTTTATGCCTCAAGTCTAGTTATTATATATTAAATTATTCATAGCTGCACATGCTGGCCTCTTGTGTTTTCTTCTGTATTTGTTGGGCTGGGCATACCATACTGGCGAGGCGTGGGGTTTACACTTAAGCATCAGTGCCTGGTCCAGGGGTGGGGATGGGGGGGGGGGTGGAATCGACTTTGAAGTTTTCAGAGACATCTCTTCCCCTCATGGCTTTTGCTGTGGACAGCTCGGCTCCAACTTCCTCCTCGGGTAATGTGCAGGTGGGGTTGCAGGAACTGATAGTTCAAGAAATTCCAGCCCATTTACCATCGACTTCTCTGCCCATAAGTGTTCTGCATTTGAGGTTGTGAAGAGGGATTTCTCCTTGTCTAGAGAAGAGGCATCCCAGCTCCCCTTGGATCAGATAGCCTTGCTTCATCTGGTTCTATGCTTTGAGCCTCATCCATCTTTTCCACTGGGACAGCCAGCCCGAACTAGTCTCCAGTCAGTCCAGCAGGAAATTGTCTTCTCTTCTGATACTTCTCCAGAACCCCCCATGAGAAAGTCCCCCAAAAGAGAACGTGTAAGAGGAGACACCTAGATTCTCCCCAGGAATTTCTCACGGAAGACTTGCATTTTGTTAAGGGGGAGGAGTCTCCCAGATCTCCACCTGAAGATGTCTCCTTTAGTGACATCCTGGAGCTCCTGAAATAAAAAGGTGGTTGGTTCTCCGATGCCTGCTCCAGGAGGAATCAGTCTTCCTGGAGGCTTTTGGGTCTGTCCTGTCTACTTCTTGGCTGACTCCCCTGGCTGATGAGCTAATAGACTTGGTCTCTCACCAGGCATGGAAGAAGCCAGATACCGTAGAACAAATTCCAAAAAGTCCAGACAAAATTCTAGCATCCCCTTAAGGACCAGGCACACTGGATGACATGGTTGTGGCTGCGGCCAATAGGAAAGTACTGACAGAACAGAGTTCCTCGGTCCATCACCCTAACAGAGGGTTGAGGGCCTTGGACAGGTTTGGGAAGCACGTGCATGCTTCAGCGACCTTTGCTGTCAGGTCTGTGCATTATCTGACACACTTTGAGATTACAAAAGGGTCTGACCAAGGAGCTTGGTAATCTCTTTATGGGTCCATATCTAACTGAGGATGAAAATAGAATCTCTTCACAACTGGCTACTGTACAGTTTATTTCAAATGTGTCTGTAAGGTTGATCTCCCATGCAGCGGAAGGTACCTCACAAGCTGCAGGTTCAGACATACCCATAGGAGGCATGCCTGGATATGAGTGTGTGATTTTGTGGAGCTCTTTTAAGTCTTCATTCATCAGTGCACCTTTTGATGGATCTTCCTTGTTCATCCCCAAGGTAACGGACACACTCCAGATGTGAACATGAGGGAAAAACCCAATCTGCCATGGGTGTGTGTTTTTTAACCCCTCAAAGACCTTTCTTAAGGAATCAGTGAGGAGGTAGAAGAATGTAGTTTAGAAAATCCCAGGGGTCCTTTTCTAGATTCACATGGGAGATAGTTCCTCCACAGGCAGAGGGGGAACTCAAGTGGAGGATGCCACCCTCGTGGCAGATGTGGCCCACACAAACAGGGCTTCAGCGATTCTTTCTCGGGTAAGCCCTATCAGCAGGGCTTCAGCGATTCTTTCTCGGGTAAGCCCTATCAGTACTCCTGAAAGGAGGCCCAGCTGTTCCTGTCTGGACATCTGGGGAATGCTCCACTCTGCACTGGAGAGCCTGGCTGTCTATAACAAAGGATTTCTGAGTGCAAAGAACCATATGCAGAGGTTATACTATACCATTTTCCCTTACCCTTCCTACCAATGTGAAGAAAATCTGCAGTGTTCCAGCCAGTCAGAGGGAGGCAGTGACTCTAAGTAAAAAAGCTGCTAGGAAAGAGAGTCATCCAAGAGGACCCCCAGACCAGAGAGCACACGGAACTTACTCAGGATTCTTCTTGGTGCCAAAACAACAGGAGACTTAAGACCAGTTCTGTATCTCAGCAAACTAAATCAGTCTGTACATTATCCAAAGCTTTGGATGTTCAGAGTTCAGTCCATTTTGCTTATGCTGCAAAAGGGCGATGGGATGAGCTCGATAGATCTTCAGGATATGTATTATCCCATCAAAATGAACCAGTGCTGCAGAAGATGCCTGCACTTCTGACTAGGAGCAAGTCATTACCAGTTCAGAGCACAGCTCTTTGGTCTCACCACAGCTCCCAGGGTGTTCACCAAATGCATAGCAGTGGTAGCAGCTCACTTGACACTGCTGGGATTTCTAATTCTTCCATATCAGGATGACTGGCTTCTAACTGCCCCTACTAGGCATCAACTTCTGCAGGCAAGGGACTATTTGCTTCAGGTGTGGCTTCATCTGGGAATCACAGTCAGTTACAACAAATCACAACTTACACTGACACAGAGCCTGGAGTTCATAGGTGCTTGCCTAGACAGTCAGTCAGGTAAACTTTTTTCCTTCCCTCCAGACACTAAGGTCCCAAGTCAAGAAAGTGATTCAAAGTTCTTCATTTCTGGCTCAACTAATCTTACAGGCCCTGGCTTCCATGGCAGCGACTATTACTGTAGTTCCTCTGGCCTGGTTTTACATGTGAATTCTTCAATGTACACTTTCAGTCCAGTGGTCCATTCTTCAACATCCTTTAACTGCTCCAGTCAAGATCACACGAGTACAAAAGATACCTTCTTTGTTGGATTCATTCAGATGAGCCCTTGGAATGACATCTGTCTGTTCACTTCCTGGTCATGGCCACAGTGACCGTGGATGCCTTCCAAATGGGGTGGGGGGCACTACTTGAGAAGGACAGTCCAAGGTGTGTGGTTCCCTGAAGAGGAAAAGTTGCATATCAGTGTTCTAGGGGTGAGAACAGTCCTCCTAGCATTGCAAGCCTTTCAAGATGTTCTCCCCTCTGGGATAATTGCCATTCAGATGGGACAGTATGTTGGTGGTCTTTTATATCAACAAACAGGTAGGAACCAGATCTTACTGCTGTGTCAAGAAGCAATGAAAGTGTGGCAGTGGGCAATCTCTCCCAGTGGCTATCTAATAGCAATGCACATCCCAGAAAAATCCAACGTGATTGTGGACAGATTAAGAAGGTCCATCCTGATGTGTCACGAGTCATCTGTCAACACCAAAGAAGCCGAGAGGATTTTCAGTCCATGCAGCCAACAGTGCTGTAACCTATTCACTTCATCCCTCAACAAAAAGCACAGCAAGTTCTTTGTCCTGATCCCTCCAATGGGGGAGTCCCCAAGAGATGCTGTAGCCCACAATTGGCCCCCAGTCTTCATTATGCATACCTATCATTACCTCTTAGTCCCAAATTTCTGCAGAAAGCATTCCAGTTGAAGAGCACAGTAATCCTCATTTCCTCCTTTTGCCCTTGTCAGATTTGGTTTCCCTTCTTCTGGCTTCAGCTCATGCATCCGTCCTGGTTACTGGATCCCATACCTCCTGTCTCACCTGATGGTTATGTCTCCATAGCCGGCCTTAGGCATAGGCCAACTAGCCAGTCGCCTAGGGCACCACTCTAGCAGGGGCACTTTTTCAGTAATTGTTTGATGTAGGTAAACTAGGATGGGGGCACCAGGTGGTGTGGTGGGGGGTGCCGTGGAGCCCTTTTGCCTAAGGCACCAGTTGACCTAAGGCCGCTCCTGTATGACTCATCCAGACTTAGCAGTCCTCAAACTAACCACACGGTTTCTCCAATTCCATTGATTGCTAGAAAGCTCAGGCTGTCCTCCCCTGTCTGCCATATATTTTTATCCTCTCAAAAAGCTTCTACTAGAAGGATTTATTTATAGTAGTAAATGAAAAATATTTGTTTTCTGGGTCCTTAGCAAGGACCTAGATCCTTTTTCAACACTGGTGCCATCTATCCTTGAAATTTTAGCTTCAGTTTTCAGCTACTAAAGTTCAGTTGGCTGCTTTTTCTGATTTCCACCTGAGTGAAAATTATTCTACTTAGCCTCTTCTAAACTATGTAAAGCCTTTTTTAAGGGGGCCTTTCAACTTAGATACTCATTAAAGGACCCTACCCCTGCTGGAATTTAACTGTCTTGTGTAGACCTTGACACAAGCTCTCTTTGAACCTTTAGCCAAAGCAAAACTTAAAATTTTAACTTGGAAAACTATGTCTTTGGTTGCTATCTCTTCAGCTAGATGAGTATCTAAACTCCAGGCTCTGTCTTCTAAACCTCTGTACCTGTTTTTTTTTCACAAAGACGGTGTCTTTGCGAACAAATACATCTTTCTTGCTTAAGGTAACTTCTGAGTCCAAGATAAACCAGGTAATCTATCTACCAGTTTTCTTTCCTAACTTTTTAAATAAGGGAGAATATATACTCCAAGTTTTGGATGTGCATAGAGAACTTCACTTTTACCTTCACAGAACCAAAGACTTTAGGAAATCCATCCAGTTATTTGTTTCCTTTTCCACTAACAGACCAGTATCCAAAGTTAAATTGTCTGCAATGTATTGTTCCTTTATATCTAAGGGCAGCAAACTCAGTCTGAGGGATGGTTATAGGTTGGCAGGGCATTGTGGGTAAAGAGAGCTTGAGAGTTCTTGGATCTGATGATCTGGTAGAAACTTCCTAGTCAAATCTGAGTCTTAGATCCAAACCCATCAGTGGAGGAAGAATGAAAATGGACAACACAGATGGAACTTTATGCTGAGTACGTAACTTTTTTTTTTTGAAGTATAAAAAAGAAATACACTCATTGAGATAATTAAACCGCTGGAAATAAATGAAAATGTGTAACAGCAAACACCAGCGGAATAAAACAGTGCCAGGAGTTCTAAAAAAAGTTTATTCGCTCATAAAATTAAAAAGCTAAGTGCTTTCACATCTGCTTCATCAGACCTTCTACAGAAAATGAATAAACTAACATGCTTACATATGCAAGCATCATTCACAGTGAGGCAAACAGGTTGAACCAATCACTTGAAGGATTATATTAAACCAAGCATAAATATAGCATTTGCATAATAAAAACAATTCCTCTAATAAAACAACCTATATAGGAAGTAAAATCACTCAAACATTCCTGAGAAATGTGTCAGTGCACTTTCAGTACTGATCCAACATAGATGTGTTTGAAGCAAGTACTATAAAAAGTAATATAATATGTATAAGAAATGTATATAAATAAAAATGTATATAAAGGCATTATATATTGTTTAATAACACTCAGCAGGTATCACTTTCTAAGGCTTTGTCCCTTTAGAATGGGTCTTAATGGGACTTTTTCATTAAGACCACTTCCCTGATCTGCTCTTAACCTAATCATCCAGTTGATCTCCCTCGTTTCAGTAAGGTTTATAATATCACCACCTCGGACACTGGGGTTTATCTTGTCAGTCGCCATGAACTTAAAAGAGTGTCTCGCATAAGTGGTCATAACATGTTTGTACAAGGCATTGTTGGCAGAAGCACAACGGATACTGTATAAATGCTCCCTAATCCTGTTTTTCAGAGGTCTATCCATCTTGCTTACATAAAATGCTTGGCAGACCATGCAACTGGCAAGGTAGACCACATGTGGAGTCAGGTTGAGTGCACCTTGAAATCAAACCTACATCCATTATCAGGATGTTGAAAACACCCACTACTGTCTACATAGTTACAAAAATTACATGCTCCATATGCCAATGTACTGGCTCCACACTCCAGGTTTCTGGTTAACTGGATAGCATAATAATCGTTTTTGATTTTTCTTATTCTTATATAAGAATTTGGGAGTATTACCTACAAGCCTGTGGATGTTGGGGCAGTTGTTAATGTGTTGTTATCCTAGTGTCAGTGGTGTAAGTTAGAGGAATAGGGATATTAGTAGGTTGGTCTCCTACCATTGGAATCAGTGGAGTGTTCAGAGTAGTAAGGTCTGGCTATACTGGATGTGAGTGGAGGTATGTTACAAAGTGTATCATCAGCCTCCTTTTCTTCTTTAATAGGAGTTGGTCTCCTACCATTGGAATCAGTGGAGTGTTCAGAGTAGTAAGGTCTGGCTATACTGGATATGAGTGGAGGTATGCTACAAAGTGCATCATCAGCCTCCTTTTCTTTATAGCCTCTGTCAGTCAGCTTGCCTTTTAAGCATAACAACTCAGATTTAAAACCATCATCTGTCCCATTCAGCCTAAAGGCTCTCAGCCCCTGTCCCTTAACTATATTTGTAAACACATGTGATAGGTGCATGCTCTCTTGATACAACAGGGAATTCCTATAACAGGGTTTCCTATATATATATATATATATATATATATATATATATATATATATATATATATATACTGTCTGGTTAATAGTTCATAGAAAATTTCAAAAAACTGGTAAAGGAGTTGATAAAACTTAACTCCTCAGGACGGCCTGTCCAAACAAGGAACAGGTCGTCCACAAATCTATGATAGGACGGGACATATTGATGAAAACTTGGTGTTAGAAACATACACTCCTTTTCCCATTGAACCATGACCATATTGGCATAGCTATTGGTACTGGAGGTGCCCATAGCCACGCCATCTCTTTGTTGTAATAAACATCATCAAAGACAAAAATATTATTCTAGAGTAACATTCTCATACAAAGATCTATCAGGTGATGCACTGAAGGATCGTATGCACTATACTTGGACAGGTATCTACCCACATAAATTACGCCAGCCTGGTTAGGAGTCATGGTAAACAGTGACTGTACATCCATAGTGACCAGCAGGTACCTCAGATCTGTCGGTTGCATTTTAATATAGTCAAAAAGATCTCTTAACTCATTCATTCCAATGGAGCTCAGGAAGTTTGCACTGTAACTTCCAATGGGCGGAGCCTAAGCCTCTTGACAGAATCAAATTATGTCCTAACATTTCAAACAAATGTTCATATTTCTGGAACCACAGGAATTATGAAAGAAGTATAAATGGAAAAATCTTCAACACAAACTATTTTTATAGTGGTAATATTCCTTAGGTTCTAGGTCTTAAACTGAATTTTGTAAGTCACAGTTAGCACAATCAACGATTGCATTTCTAATATGTTGTAAACAACTTACAGTATTTTAGAAACCACTCAAGTTAAACACATACTGTCAGCAGCATTTTATTCATCTAGCTAAGTGCTTTCGTATGAGGCTAAGGAGTTCTGTGTCACACAGTTGTTGAGATATTTAGAAAAATGTGAACATTATATCTATATAAATTAATATCATAAAAACAACAGCTAATATCTATTTACCTGCACTAGACATAGGTCAAATATTAATGCAGTTGAGTTTGCCATCCTGTAAGCCTAAAATGAAGTCTTCTAAAACCTTGTACATATCATGGTTTTGGAATTATTGATGCAAATATGAAAAAGCCTAAAGGCTTCCGAAGGAGTTAACCGCAGATGCACCTGGAGGCGTCACTCGGATATAATGAGTTAAAAACTGTTTGGAGTCCCTCTACCTCATTCCTATCTAAGACTGGACATAGGTGCTTCTCAACAAATATAGAGAAGGGGTCTGTGCTCCAACCACGGCCAGCAACAGTGGGTCTCATCGGTGGTCTGTGGCTATCTTTATGGATCTTTGGAAGACCCTGTATGATGGGAATCAGTGGCTCACTTATCAAAAAATTGTTATACAAGTCAAGACTGATTATTTTATCTTGTAAACAATTACTCAAGGTACTCCTAATAGTTCTTATAAGACAATCTATGTCTTTCTTGGTGATGACAGTGTAATATCAATTATCACCTAACATTTCTTTCATAGAATTAAAATAATCTGACTTGTCCATCACTACTATGGAGTCACCTTTATCAGCTGGTCTGATGGATATAGTCGTGTCATTTTGTAATTTATGAAGCACTGTCTTCTCATACTGAGGAAGGTTACTATAATGATTAGTTCTGGAGCTCTCATAGGCTTGGTGCAAATCATTTCTACTAATTTAACAAATACATCTAGAAGAGGGTGTGGATTAGGCATAAACAAGCTCAGTTTCTTGAAAATATTAAGATTAGCATCATCAGTATCCCCACCCCCGAACTGTATTTTCAGTGAAACATTCTGTACAAACATCCTAATATCTAGAACAATATCTGTCACATCTCCATGTTGTGCAGGTATAAAAGAAAGTTCCTTCCCCAGTACATTTAACTCATGGGGGAGGGGGTCAAACATCTCTTGGACAAGTTTCAGACAATCAAGTTGTGACTTGTCTCCACATCTTCATGAGTGATTGACTGGTATTCTGTTCGACTGGCAGTTTCCTCTTTCTCCTTCCCCTGCTCTGTGAGTGTTTCCTGTTGGAACACTCTTCCTTGCCAGTGGGTAAAGGGAAAGT
Source organism: Protopterus annectens (assembly GCF_019279795.1). NCBI lineage: Eukaryota > Metazoa > Chordata > Ceratodontiformes > Protopteridae > Protopterus > Protopterus annectens. The sequence continues at coordinate 1,203,438,160 of NC_056747.1, read as the reverse complement.
GATATATCATCAGTCATGGATCAGTACTGAAAGTGCACTCACACATTTCTCAGGAATGTTTGAGTGATTGTACTTCCTATATAGGTTGTTTTATTAGTTTAATTTGTTTTTATTATGCAGTTGCTATATTTTTGCTTGGTTTAATTTAATTTGTAATTCCATCCAACTCGGGAATTATCCTGTCCACTTCCATAACTTCCTGGACAAATGGACGGGCCCTCTAAAGCCTCACAGTCTTGGACACAAAATGCTGATACCCAGGCTGTCCTCCCCATTTGTAATTCCATCCAACTCAGGAATTATCCTGTCCACTTCCATAACTCCCTGGACAAGTGGACGGGCCCTCTAAAGCCTCACAGTCTTGGGCACAAAACACTGATATTCAGGCTGTCCTCCCCATTTGTAATACCATCCAACTTGGGAATTATCCTGTCCACTTCCATAACTCCCTGGATCAGCAGATGGCCCTCTAAAGCCTCACAGTCTTGGACACAAAACGCTGATACTCAGGCTGTCCTCCCCATTTGTAATTCCATCCCAACTCGGGAATTATCCTGTCCACTTCCATAACTTCCTGGACAAGCGGACCGGCCCCCTAAAGCTTCACAGTCTTGGACACAAAATGCTGATACTCAGGCTGTCCTCCCCATTTGTAATTCTATCCAACTCTGGAATTATCCTGTCCACTTCCATAACTCCCTGGACAAGCGGACTGGCCCTCTAAAGCCTCACAGTCTTGGACACAAAACGCTGATACTCAGGCTGTCCTCCCCATTTGTAATTCCATCCAACACGGGAATTATTCTGTCCATTTCCATAACTCCCTGGACAAGCGGACGGGCCCTCCAAAGCCTCACAGTGTAGGTGGCAACCTGCAGTTTTTATTTTAGACTACTTTGCTGTTCAAATTAAGCGATTGTTACTTATGCATCAGTGATGTCAGCACACTCCAGGACATACCCTGAGGCCATTAACCCCCCCCCCATTTATTGACTTCTCTCTCTCACTTATAAGCCTTGTTTGGTTACTTTAGTTGGCGTTACCTACACATGCCACTAGATAGCAGTAGAATACTGAACACAGATTCTGACTCACAGCTGAAGTTTTAGAAATGGCTTACAACATATTTAGCTAGGTAACAGCCCACCCTTTCTGCCGTACAAGTACAGCATAACCTCCTTGAGCATTACGGGAGCAGGATTCTTTCTCAACAAAGTGACTATTTTGTTCTCCCACTTACCAATGTATGATTTCTGCCAGTTAAGCTAAAACTCACCTGCTAATAATTGGCGCTGTATGGTTTTATTTGGTGTTTCACACTCTTGGCTGGCTGGCTCATTGGCTAGGCGTAGTATTCCTCCTGTGAATAGGCAAGAGGAGTGTTTCCTCCACCCCCTGGAACACGTACCATGTCCTCCCCCAACCCCTTTTTTTACCCATACAAACACTTTAAATATTTGCCCGCACTCGAGGCGCCATTTTTAAAATCCCATTTCCCTAACTAAAATGTCTCTGGTCCTCCGCTTGGTGTGCTTGCTCGTAAGTGTAATTTTTGCTGCCTTCTATATTTACTTGTAGCACAGATATGTTTGTAAACTTGTCTTAGCTCAGAGAATTGTACTGACCACATAAACTGTAGCGTAGGTAACTGTTATTTGTACTATTTAGTCTTTAGAAGCTATTTTAGTGGAGGTCCTGACCTTCAAGTATCACTGTTTTCCTTATGTGTTAGAGTATGTTAGCAAATATGCATCTAACCCTGTGAAATGAATAAGTCGTACTTTGAACTGCTCACAGCTGACAAACTGTTTAACACCATTGCTGTCCTGTAGAGACAAGAGAATAGTAACGCTGTTTCTGCCTGTTATGGGAATCTTTACTGCTGAACTACATATAACCTAAACTGTTTCATACCATTATTGTAGTTTAGAAATAAAGAACACCGTAGCGCTGTTTTACAGCTTAATAGAATAGTTTTTTTAAGAGTAATACAGCTATTTTTTTGTATACCTACCTGTTAGATGGGCAAGCGTATGATTAACTCCGTGCATGCTAGAATTAAGATGTTTATAGTTGTTTTTTACATGTCTGCTACAATCTGAACTGTTACAACTGCACCCTCTGTCACTCCTGTTTTTCTTTCTCCCCCAACAGTTCTTAATTCTCCTGGCATAGTCTGCTCTCTTCTCCAACTATTCTTTACTTTCCTTCCCTAGTCCTATACCCATATTCAGCTCCTCTTCCCCATCTTTGACCCTCCAGCTTTCTCTCCTCTTTTTTCCACAGCCTATTCTAGTGGTTTTAAACTATTTTCCTCCTCCTGTTCTTTTACAGCTTGGACACAAAAGGCTGATACTGAGGCTGTCCTCCCCATTTGTAATTTGATCCAACTCGGGAATTATCCTGTCCACTTCTGTAACTCCCTGGACAAGCGGATCTGCCCTCTAAAGCCTCACAGTGTAGGTGGCAACCTGCTGTTCAAATTAAGCGATTGTTACTTATGCATCAGTAGTGCCAGCACACTTGCGGACATACCCTGAGGCCATTAACCTCCCCCATTTATTGGCTTCTCTATCTCACTTATAAGCCTTGTTCGGTTACTTTAGTTGGCATTACCTATATATGCCACTAGATGGCAGTAGAATACTGAACACAGTTTCTGGCTCACAGCTAAAGTTTTAGAAACGACTTACAACATATTTAGCTAGGTAACATCCCACCCTTTCTGCCGTACAAGTACAGCATAACCTCCTTGAGCATTACGGGAGCAGGATTCTTTCTCAACAAAGTGACCGTTTTGTTCTCCCACTTACCAATGTTTGATTTCTGCCAGTTAAGCTAAAACTCACCTGCTAAGAACTGTCCCCGTTTGATTTACTGATTGGCTTTATTTGGTGTTTCGCACTCTTGGCTGGCTGGCTCATCCCACTCCGTTTGCCCTGCAGGCTCACTCCGCTCCCCTACCCTACCCCCAATTCCCACCCACCCACAGAGGTCATAGACTTATACTTCTTGGCCACACCTTCCTCTCCATCCAATGTATCAGATAGTCCCACCATCCTGCATAAGTAGCACCACACCCCTTTTCTTCACTTAATCACAGCTGTCACTACCTAGTGTTGTATCTCCTTAGGCCTTTCCTACATACCACTAGACAGTACCCCTCAACCAATTGTATTCACCATGCCTACCACAACTACCTCAACACTAACTAAAGTACTACTCACTACCACACTTGTATCTGTTATAACCTCAGCCTATCACTTAACCTCCTTTGAAAACCTATATTAGCCCCAGTTCCACTACCCACCTAAGCAAACATCCACACAAACCCTCACTGTCTCCCACAATAACATAAATATAATATCTACACCTATTTACATACTTGCAAAGTTCCACGGACTGTACCACATCAAATACTATAATCCCTCAACCAAGAAAGCTCAGTTTCTATTAAGTAATCTACATTACAAATTGCATATTCTAAAAAAGCATTCCTTACAAAATGGTGACATCCAGCCTAATCCAGGCCCAGCCAGTGTCCTACCTTCTGATCTTCTTACCACCAGTCCCTCTATCGCACTCAGCCCTAATAAACTCCCCAACTCACTCCTGATAGCACATCTCAATATATCCAAAGTGTCAATAATAAAGTTCATCATCTTCATTCTCTCTTAAACATATACTCTTTTGACATTTTATGCCTCACAAAGACTTGGTTAAAGCCACAAACTCAAGATAATGAAATTATCCCACCAGGATATAATATATTGAGACATGACTGTAAAAAGGGAAAAGGAGGGGGGAGTAGCAATTATTTTCAAGGATGGGCTACAAGTTACCACCTCACCTTATATCCCACCTAAAGATAATAATGCAAAAGTCCTCATTTCAAAGATTCAGCTAAATTCTAGTAAGTCCATAAATATCATGTGTATCTCTCTACCTCCTGGAAATAACATTAACTCCTTGGAGGATATTCTTAGCTGGGTCTCAGCAACCTTCCCACAAGAAACTATAATCCTTGGTGATGTCAATATTGACTAGAAGTGCATCAATACTGAGCATTCCACTTCACATATTAACCTTCATGGCTTCTCTCAGACCATCACCTCACCAACTAGAATTAACAAACCAAACCAAAAAGAGAGCACCTTAGATTGGATACTCATTAATAATCACCACCAAACTTATAGAGTAGGTATCTTCCCTAACGATGTCATCACAATAAACAAAACATGCTGGAGGGATAGGTTCCTGACCCAGAGACTCCCCAGTCTCTGGAATAGATTGCCCATACATGTCAAGCAGAGTGCCTCTTTGGACCTCTTCAAGAGGAACCTTGACGATTGGATGGGAGAAAGGAAATTCACCCCAGGGATCACGTCAGTCGCCCTGCTAGACAGAGGTCCAGGAAAGTAAATAATGTGGGAAGAAATAGCCAGGGAATTGTTATGGCTAGGCTTGTATAGGCCCTAGGGCTGATAGCCTAGTACCAACCTATGAACCACTGCTTGACTTATGTAATCAGGCAAAGAATAGATATCTCACACCCAACATCATGCAGGACTATACGTTCCAACAAACAATTTAACCAAAACCTTTTCCAGAGTGAACTTAGTGCCTGTGATTGGACTAATATAAAAACCCTCCCATTGGAAGAGGCTGTCCAATACTTTAACTCTAAATTCTTAACTATCCTAGACCAGCATGCACCCAAATATAAAATAAGAATCAGGTCAAAACCAGCCCCATGGCTCTCCAAAGATACCAGTCAAAAAAATCCTACTCAGATCTTTTGCCATATCCAGAGACCATATCCCCTACAAGTGTTAACAGACAACACCACAGCCATGTGGTACATAAACAGTCAAGGGAGAACAAGGTCATACCAAATGTGCAGATCAGCACAGACCAACTGGGACATTGCCACCCAGAAAGCATGTTGCTAATAGCTATATACATTCAATCACTTGACAGTGTTTTGGCAGACATGGTAAACAGGATCTTGAAGCATCCTCATGAATGGACCCTCAGCAAATACATTTTCCTGGACATTCTTCACTGTTAGTGGACACCTCAGATAGACCTGATTGCATCAGTGACCAAGAAACCATTTCTCTTTTCCACTAGAGGCTCATACCCCTCAGCCTGGAGGACAGATGTTTCCACCTTTCAGTGGACAGAAAGATTCCTCTGCACCTTCTCACCACTACCCCTCATTCCAAGGGTTCTTCTAAAGGCTGAAAAAGAAAAGGTAAAAGTCTTGCTAGTTATTCCCTTTTGTCCAAGATACCATCTGTTCCTTCGTTTTCATCTAATTAGGGGCAACTACTGCAGACTGTCACTACACGCAGATCTCATCACACGGCAGAAGGGGTCACTACTGCAGTCCATCCTGTTATCCCTAAACCTAACCCTGTGCATAATAAAGTTCTAATTCCTTACAGGCACCACTTTTCTGAGGATGTAATTTAGGTTCTCCAAGAAGCCAGGTGATCCATCACTCTAAAATATAATCCTACGTAGTCAAATGGAAGAGGTTTTCTTTTTGGCGCAGTAGGAATCGACAGGCCCAAAACAAATCAGTGAGTGCCCTTCCGTACTAAAATGTATCTGTGAGCTCATGTGTACAGGTCTGGCCTGCTCTTCCATCAAAGCCCACTTGTCAAACATCTCTGCTTGTTTACACCTCAGTTCTCCACTTATGTCTAAACCTGAGGTCAAGTTATTTTTCAAAGGGGCACTGTATCTTAGATCACCAAGAAAGCCCATAACCCCTCCTTGGGACCTCAACTTCATGCTGGCAAATCTTAGTTTACCTCTTTTTTTTTAAACAACAGCCTTAGCAAATCTCAAATTCTGCACCTGAAAATCTGTTCTGATTCTGGCTCTCATTCCAGTTAAGAGAGTTTCAGAGCTTGAGTCTATCATAGCCATTCGTCTTTTTCTTATTTTGCACAAAGACAGGGTAACCATGAGAGCTAACCCTTCATTCATGTCTAAAAGTGGTGAATGAGCTGTCATTCAATGAGGCCAGAAATCTCTGTACTTTCTTTCCCAACCCACAGAACTGGGGCGCTCCTATACTCTCTAGATGTTCATAGACCATTAAAATTCTATTTGGACAAAATCAAATCCATTTGAAAATCTGAATGACCATTTATCTCCTTTATGCACTCAATACTGGGACAGTCAATATCGAAGCAAACAATTGCAAGCTGGATCTCTAAGGTATCTCTTTTTGTTATTCTCTACATAGCAAGTCCATGTCCTCAAACACATTCTACCAGGGCAGTAGCATTCTCTGGGGCCTTCCACAAAGGGGTGGATGCCAGGTCCATACTGAACATCCCTCAACTATGGAAAGTTTCACATATTATTCCACTTTACAAAGGTGGTAATTCCTATGATTTCTCTAATTACCATCCAATTGCAATTCTATCCCCTCTATCTAAACTACTTGAAAAATGTGTATATACTCTCAAGTATTGAATTTCCTAAACTCACACAGTTTTATCTCCTCCACACAACATGACTTTCGGCAACACCATAGCACAACTGCTCTTCTCTCTTTTACTAACCTGGTAAACCAACACGGAAACAACAACAACTTTGTATCTGCTATATTTTTAGACCTCTCTAAAGCATTTGACATGGTCTCACACTCCCTACTTCTATACACCCTTGCCTGTCTAGCCTTTGCCCCTCCAACTATTGCCTGGTTTAAAAATTATCTGTCAGATAGACAGCAGTCTGTCCAATGGCAAGGTTTAGTATCTCTTCTACTCCCAGCAACCATAGGTGTACCACAAGGCTCTATATTAGGTCCTCTTCTTTTTTCGATTTTTACTAACAGTCTTCATACCTCCACCCACCTTGCTACACTCATACAGTACGCAGACAATTCGACTCTGCTCTGCACCCTCACTTACCACGTTACAACAACTCACTCAGGATTCCTGTTCAAAAACTCACTTAAATTGCACTTAATGAATTCCTGGCTATGTCCATGCATTACCTAATCATCACTGTTTCTACCACTCCAGATAGCTTCATATCCAGTTATTCCCACTGTAATTTTTTTTCTATATTATCAGGAATTTTATTTTCTACTCAAGTTTCTAGTAGCTAGACTAGCTCATGCTAAACTTACACTAATTAATTGCCAAGTAGTCTCTGTTTGTCTCTATAGTTAGTTATAATGCTTATCTGGTATCAATTTCTGTTTCTGTATCAAAAGTTGTATTTTTTTTATAGTGTCTAATTTTGTTTTTTGTATCAAAAGTTGTATTTTTATCTGTCATATTTTTGCTTCTGTATAGATGATCATATTGTTATATTGTACAACTATTTGTTTTTCTGTACTGAATGTGGAGCTGTTCTCCCTGGGCCTCCACTGTAAATGGACATGTGTCCAGTCGGACTATCCCGATAAACAAATGTAAAATAAAATAAATAAAAATAAATAAAAATCTGGTCTTCTGTACACATCTTCACTAAACACTACAGGACTGATACTTTAAGGACCAGAGTTACCTTCACTAAGTCAGTCTTTCAGGCCCCTTGGAGACAGTTATGCAGCTTACTAACCAACCACTTTATGTTCCCTTCATTTCAGGGACTCGCTCCATTGATTAGGAATACTGCAACAGAGATTTCAGTCAGGGCATAGTACAGTTGTGTAAGAACTTAGCATACCAATAGATGTCCTGCTGATCACTGTTGCAGTAATCCTTGCACCATCCTTCCCCATTCATCTTCTACTGCTTCTGTCCATATCTTCTCACTCTGTCCCTATCCTGTGGACAGCATCCTAGAACCAAGGATCTTTCTATGCCACTTCATGCTTCTCCCTTCCTAACTGACCAGTCTATTTCTCAGGGGCCTTCTAATATCTGGCTTGGAGATGGACTGAAGAATTACATTCATACATCCACCTATATATCCCTATGCTTACAAGCTGAGGTCATACATTGGACGTACGATCCTGGGAATGTGAAGCTTTGGTACCCCAGCTGGATAGCAGCAGTGAGAACCCCATTGCTTAGGAATACTAAAGCAGCAATCAGTAGGACATCTATTGTTATGGTACGGTCTTATACAACTGTACTTTCTAATAGGCTAATGTTATAGTAGCTCCTTTACCTCCAGCCCCCTTAATTTGCTTGTATTATTTGGTATTGCCAAGGTGTGGATTTATCCTCCCTTCTTTGTATGTAGGTAGTATTTAGTTTGTTCCTTAGTGTTGTTCTCAAGGGCTTTGGTCTCCCTTCTGAAAAAAAAAATATGCTCTAATGGTTTTCATGCTCCAGATATCTTTTTATGAAGCTGTGCTGGGGATCCTCACAACTGGAGCTTTTAGAAGTTGCTCTCAGGTTTTAGAAGCTGGCTGGTTGCAGTGAGGGAAGGACCCATGTTACAGCCTACTGCAACAGTCCTCAGTTAGAAATTCTGTTACAGTAAGTTTCCCGTACAGAACTGTATTTTTATGACATGTGACATAAACTGCTGTTGACTGTTTTAGCACATATAGCTTTTACTGTTTGATTGTATGTTTTTGTTTTACTGTATTTTTATTTATTTTGTCTCCAAAGTTAGACTATTTTCATTGACATATATATTTTTTCTTTTAACCTCAATGTCGAGTATCCGCTAATTATACTAAATCTTCATATTTATTTACATTTGTGGGTTTTTTATGTAATAGTTTGGCAAGAGAGCCTGAAACTGAAATTTGCTGTGGATTGCTGACTGTTAGTAGTACTGTGGTCTTAAGAATTTCCTGTTCCTCAGACCCATTTTGTTGTGTTTTAACATTTAATGTATTGTCTTTTGAGTCCCTGAAATGCATATTTTTGTCTGTTATGTATGTATTCAGATGTGCCTTTGCAAATTTCTACATTCATCGATGATGCAAGCTTAATGCACAGCTTCAGTTTGATAATGCGATCTCTCTCTTTACTACACAGTTTACAGGACCTTTTAATATTTTGCAGTAACCCTGTATGTAATAACTGGGAGTTTTGCCCTCTGTTTACATTGGCATTGTCACCTCTCCAGATGTTGCAGTTTGTGGCATCTTTGTATTGTTACTTGTTAACGTCTTGCTCATTTGCTGTAGTGTGAGCAAATTTCCAGTGTTTGAGTGTGTTTTACTAAATTGTGTTATTCCCTTTTTTATTCCCTGAACCCTTATTGATCTCTGGATCCAGCCATACAGCCTCACCTACCTACTTGTCCTCTCTTCCCCATTAATCTAGCATTTGGGAAGGTTCTCTACATTTTAGTAGGGATTTACTTGCTAGTAACCCATCTTGGTACTCAGCGGATAAGGTGAGTTCTGGCAAGCAGATGCCAAGACCATCACAGAGCAAGTGATCCAGATTTTTGTTTTGTTTAATCCCTAACCTTTCCTGTAGCATCAATGTGCAGTGATGTCAGTGCAGGAAATACAAAATTGTATGCTCCTGTGTGTGCATGCCCCCTATTGAGGATGTGTTTCTTAGTTTCTTTCATTTCAAGAACTCTGTGGACAAGCACTAACCTTCAACCATTGATAGAGGATAACACTGAAGTGTGCTATGACTCTGACCCTCACCTCTATAGAAAGAGAGCTGGCATTAGATGCTTAGTTTGCCCTCTAATGCAGTACATTCTGTACAAGGTGAATAATCGGATATTTTTCACGCAACATGAATATTTGGTAACGTAGTTAAAAAAACAAACCATTAGAAAAACCCTCAACTTTCTCTAAGTTGATAAAATATAATAGACCTTGACGGTGAGAAAAGTCGTATGCACATCAACAGTTAACTGTTTTTTTTCTTTTTTCGTTTCAGTAATCATGCTTTGCATATGTTGATGAATGTAACCAAGGGTGCTTGTTCATAATGCTGTTCAGCATCTCACAAAATTAAATAAGCTAGTAAAGTAAAATAGCATTTAGTAAGGGCACTGCAGTAGTAACCACCCTCTTTTACTTCTGAGATAAAAAGGCAAAATTGCAAAGGAACACTGTGCATGTGTCTTTTGTTTCTAATTCACTAATCAGAAGGTGCATAGACCTCATACATTTCTCATCAGTTTATGACTGCAAGAAGTGATCATATAACCCTCTTAAAAATGTTCACCCTCTCAAATAACTTAATGTTTTGTCCAGACATTGTCTTGCCAACTGTAGTAGAATCTTTTGTTGCCTGGGCTGCTGCTTTTTTGCTGCTGTACACCTGCTTTCTGTTCCTTGTGTTCTAATTATGCTAGAGGCAGCTCATAAATTACTCTTCTTGTGTAAAATGTCCTTTTTTATTATTCTTTGCTGGTGCACAGGCTTTTTAGCTGCCTGCTTCTCACTGCTGCTTTTTCTTTTTTTATTCTTTTCACCTTCATCCATTTCTCTTCTGTCCTCCAATTTTTTTCTCCTTTCTTGAAGGTTGTCAGACGTTACCAAGTCGCCCTCGAGGTATAGTTTATACATGTCAGCATCAGCTCTCATCTGACAGCCTGTTCTTTAACTCTTCTACTTCATTTATTTTAGCATGATGCCTTTTACTTCTAATGTCATTCCTACTACAAGGTCATCTGCATCCCTAGGCTCTTTCATTTCCATTGGTTTCACCTTTGAATAAGATGGTTATTAGAATGACTGTTGCAGAGAACAACTTGAATTTCTAAATTAAGTCAAACTACATGCAAGTGTAAATTTGCTATGAAAATGCTTATATATGCACTGAAATTCTTTTGAATGTCTATATCAGCAACCTGTATTCACTGCATTACTGTTTATTTCATGCCAGTGAAAACCACTGATAGTGAAATGCACCAGTGACGCCACTTCATTTTAATATCTGAAAAAAATGCTGTCAATGATCTGAACTGATGTAGCTAAAAAAATGAATACAGTTTCCAATAAAATAAAAAAGCAGAAGTACTACCCCTCTAACACGTAGTCCTTAGTAGCATTCATTGTCATCACTTTGCTTATATTTCTTTATTTCTTGGAACAGTTAATGAGTCCGGTGTCAGTGGTGGTCATAGGTAGCAAAGGTTTATACTGAGGACATATATATTTTACATTAAGAACAAACTTTTTGTCTACCTAAATGACAGCTCTTTGCAGATACTACAAAAGGTTTGTTCCGCTGAGCTCTTTAAAAGGTATATTAGGACTGGCCCAGTGGTACAGAGGCAATACATCTTTCTGTCTCTGCAGCTGGTGGCCTGGATTGAGACTGGGCTTCGGCCCCTAGTAGAGCAAGCTTGGGGAGGTAGAATGAATTTGCCAATGCCCAGATGTTCTGTCGAGGGCTGAATACTGCCACTTATGTCATTGCCTGTGTGCAACCTCTGTTTGAAGAACAGGTCTTGCAGTTTGGAGGGTGACAGGGACACCATGATGTCATTTCACTTCATTCGTGTAAGATTTGGATTATGAATTTTGACTGCTAATCGAGTGCTCCCTGCATTTGTCTGGCTCACCTGTGTTGAGTCCTCATTTCTTGGACCCTAAAATTTATAAAACACTAAGGATGCACTTCTCAAGTAGTTGGGAAGGTGTGTTGATAAAGGGTCATGACCGGATTGTTTTCAAAGAAGTAACAGAGTTACTGAGGGAAAGCTAGTGAATAGCAGGTGATACAGGCAGAGGGCAAGCAGAAGCTGGATGTGAAGTATCAAAAAAGAAAAATTAGAATGTTGCACTGATTTTTCTATAGTGGCTGCTAAGTTTGTAGATGATCAGCACATTGACTAGGTCTTCCTTTCAAAAATTAAAAGCATTATTCTAAATTTAACTAGTAGCCCTCTCAATGATGCAGCACTGTTAGACTTAGTAAATGTCTATTAGTTTCCTACAGCACCAACAGGCTAGTTGGAGAACACCAAGAGTCAGTCACACCACCACAGTACGTTTTTTGTCACCACCATTGGTTCCTTGTTGCACCACAACTTATTGGGAGGCCTGGTAGATTTAACTGCATTAGTATGAGCTAAAGAGCCATGGGTAAGGTTAGACTGTACCAGATTCAAAACCATTGATGATGGCTATGTGGCTGTTATCTCTCTGACTGATGGGGAGGTCTTTTTTCTTGTTCTGTGGTTTAGAACGATTGCAGTATTGTTCATAATTATATACTTTTTCTGTACAGTTATGAGGTAACAGCTGCATCTGTTCTCCTCACATACAAATGTGGGTGTCCTTTGTCCACCTCTGTGGAATCTTTTCCTCTTTGGTTGACCTCTTAACAGTTGAAATCAGTTTTCAAACCCTTGTTATCAACTTAGTAGCTTGGTAGTGTCCATCAGCTGCAGGTTCTGTTTCTTGACAGGTTAACAGTATGTTTAAAAAACACTTAATATTAGATGTTAAGTTGTCAATCTCGCCTTCATTCTTGCTTGATGGGTTCGGAGCCGATCCCTCGGCTCCGACTCGGCACTTGCTAAGCTCGAGAGTCACTTTTACCAGCTCGAGGCAGCCCCATATCCCATGATGCAAGGCGGTAAGTACCCAGATCTCATTTGCCGCTTCGCTTATGAGGTCCTCCTTTTACCAGCTCCTGGTAAGTGATTCACTTTATTGATTTTTAAGCCCCTTTTTGTTAAAAAACCTTTTATTGTTAGTTATAAGTTAATTATTTAGATTTCCTGACAGAAAATCCCTGTCTCTTTTAATTTTTTTTAGTCAAACTTTACCCATCCCATCCCCTCCCTGTTAGGGTGTGTGTGTGTTTGTTTTTAGGAATACCTTTGGTATTTTCTTTAATTTAAATTTTTGACTGGTGTGTGTGTGTGTTTTGTGAAGCACCATGTCAAAGGAGAGGGTCTCAGGTTTTAAGAAGTGTGACTCGTGCTGTCAGAAGATGTCTCTGACAGACGGTCACACTTCTTGCCTGTATTGCCTGGGGCCTCTTCACCTGCAGGACTCCTGTGCTATTTGTCATTCCTTCAGCCAGAGAGTCCTGCAGGAAAGACGAACAAGCTGATACTTAGGGGCCTTCTTAAGCCGGAGGGCTCTCCGGCTAAGTCGGCTCCATCAAAATCAGCAAAATCTTCCAAGGCCCAGGCTTCTGTGTCTAAGCCTGCGGCCTCGGCTCTGACTTCGTTCGAGTCGAGATCGCTCGGCTGGAGCCGATTCTGGCTTAACAGCCTTCGGCACCGATGGCTATCGGTGCCGATTCTGCATCGACCACTTCGTGTCGGCTCCGATCGGTTCCGACCACCATGTGGCACAGGCATCGGTGTCGGCTCGATCGGCTCCGACACCGTTACTTTGTGGCTGTATCGGCTCTGGCTGGAGCCGATGCATCGAGCTTCCTGTCGGCTCCGATAAGTCTTCGGCTCCGACAGGATCTATAGTGTCGGTTCCGATGGCTCATTCCAGGAAGAGGTCGAGGTCTCCTTCCTTGGAGCCGATACTTTCGGCTCCGGCTTCACCTCTTCTTCGAACGGAGCCATCGGAGCCGATCTTCAAGGTCATCCAGACTGTCAGATCATGACCTAGAGAGTGGTCAGTAGATTACTTAAGTCACAGGTACTGGCCCAAATGTTACATAGTCCGTCTCAACAGACGACTGTTGGCCCACACCCCGTTACAGTTCCTCCTTCAACTCTACCCCAGAGCTTGGAGTTGGAGTCTTCGGGAATGGTTACTGCTACGGCTGGAGGACGGATACCCCTTCTGTTCCTTCAGCCTCTACTCTTATCTCCTCTTGGAGACCTTCCTTAGAGGGATTCGGTGGTCGGGCTTCCATGGTCTCCTCCGAGGGGGTGAGTGGCATCGGACCCTTGTCCGAACCCGCTCTTCCACTTGGAGCCTCGGCCTTGGTGAGCTCGGCTCCGACATCTGCCTCGGAGACTTCCCTTTCGGTGGTCCCTGGAGTTCCTAGTTCTTCGGAACGGGTTCTCTTGGACCTGCCTGGGAGGGGAGCATTCGAGGTGATGAAGAGTGTGCTGGCCACTGGTATCAGTCAGCAGTCTGTTCCGTAGCTCCTCCCTCTATAGTACCTGTTGACATCTCTGCCACTTCTCTTGCTACAGGACCCAGAGATCCTCCGCCTCAGGTTTCCCCATTGGGAATTTCCCCTTCTTCCGAGGATTCTCCTGATGTTTTGGGAGATCCTCCTAGGAAGAGGACTTGTAAGAGGAAACATGTAGACTCCCCGAGTCTGTCACTTGGATACTGACTTTGATGAGTCAGAGGGATCCCCTAGATCCCCTCTGAGGATGTCTCCTTCTCAGACATCCTAGAACTCCTTAAACAGAGGGGAAACTGGCCCACCAACAATCCCTCTGAGGATGAGTCAGTGTACCTAGAGGCGTTTGGATCTCGGCCCTCCACCTCCTGGGTGTCTCCGCCTTCGACCCCTTATGCAGGTTATTGCACGAGGCGTGGGCAGCTCCTGACTCTGTAGAGCCAGTCCCTAGGAGGCCTTCAAAATTTATCACTGCCCGTGTGACAAGCAATTCCTCACTAAGGGTGTCCCGCTGATGCCATGGTAGTGGCTGCGGCCACCAAAAGGAACTTGCAGATCCTTCCGTGCCGTCCATCCTCCTAATAAGGACTCTAGGACCATGGATAGGTACGGTAAGCGGATGTTTTCCTCAGCGACCTTTGCTATGCGTTCGCTGAATTACCTATGTCACTTCACCAGACTCCAGAGGGATATCCTTAAGGAGCTGGGTGAAGTAGTTCAGGATCCTACAGCTGCAGGGGCTCAAGAAAAAATTGCTTCGCAGCTAGGAACCCTCAATTCCATTGCAAACTCCTCCATGTGGCTAATATCTTATGCTGCGGATGGAGCGAGTAGAGCCGCAGGTACAGGTGTGGCTCTTAGACGCCAAGCCTGGATGCGGCTATGTGATTTTGCGGATCCCTTTAAGGCGTCCTTCACAAATTCTCCCTTTGATGGGTCAGCTTTGTTTGGCCCTCAGGTGAAGGAGACTTTGACCAGGTGCGAACAGGACGGCAAGACTCTTTCTGCTGTAGGAGTCCGTTTTTCCACCCCATCTAGACCTTATCCCAAAGGTCAGAAAGGTGGGAAAATGTGGTTCCGTAAAACCCAGGGAGTCACGCCGGATTCACGTGGTCAGTTTACCCCTAGAGGCAGAGGGGGTAACAACAACAGACGCCGCTGTAGAGGCAGAGGGGGTCCGAAAAACCAGGGAAATAGAGAACCTCTCTCTGACAAGCCCTTTCAGCATCCCTGAGATGTTGCCCGGCTGTCCCTCCTTGGAGGCAGTCGGGGGAAGATTATCACTGTACCCAGAAGCCTGGCATTCCCTCACTCAAGACAGATGGGTACAGTCGATCATATCCAAGGGTTACATAATTCCTTTCGAGGAAAGTCCCTTCCCCTCAAATTCCCTTCCAGATGTACCACCCGGTCTAAGGGAAATTGCAGAGTTACAAGTCTCAAAACTACTGCAAAAGAGCCATTCAGCCAGTTACAACAGACCATTCAGAGCCCGGAATCTACTCAAGGTTCTTTTTGGTCCCCAAAAAGACGGGAGACTGGAGACCAGTATTGGATCTCAGCAGACTCAACAAGTCTGTCAGGAAGACAAGATTCCGAATGGTCACTCTTCAGTCAATTCTGCCCTTCTTACAGAAGGACAACTGGATGTGCTCAATAGATCTTCAGGATGCGTACTATCACATCAAAATTCACAGACGCTCCAGGAGATTTCTCCGCTTTCGGCTGGGGTCCAGTCATTTCCAGTTCAGAGCCCTGCCCTTTGGTCTCACTACAGCCCCAGAGTGTTCACCAAATGCATGGCAGTGGTCACGGCTCACCTGAGACGTCAAGGATTCCAGGTGTTTCCAGATCTCGACGACTGGCTCCTGTCAGCCACCACCAGGCATCAGCTTATACAAGCCAGGGATTACACAATAAACCTTTGTTCTCATTTGGGCATCTCGATCAACTTCAAAAGTCATCCTTATTGCCCTGCCAGTCTATTACCTTCATAGGCGCAAACTTAAACACTGTTCGGATGTCAGCTACCCTTACAGATCAAAGAGTTTCAGACATTCAGACTCATGTCAGGATCATTCTGGCCAACAAGAAAGTACAGGCCAGAATGGTTCTAAAGGTATTAGGTCTCATGGCTGCGGCCATTACTCTTCTTCCCTGGCTCGATTCTACATGCCTTCTTCAGTGGATGCTGTTCACACAATGGTCATACCAACAACTTCCAATGCGTCACCAGATTCTGGTGACACAGACATGCAAAGAGCATCTTGCCTGGTGGATCACATCTCCTCAGGTTCACCAAGGCAGGTACTTTGTACCCCATCCCGATAGCCACTGTCACCACGGATGCCTCCCTGATCGGGTGGGGGGGTCATTATCAGGGCAGGATGGTTCATGGGACGTGGCAGCCGTTCAAGTACCATCTGCACATAAATGTCCTGGAGATGAGAGCAGTGCTTTTAACGTTGCAAGCCCTCAACGACTTTCTTCCCGTAGGGACAATTGCAGTCCACACAGACAACATGTCTGTAGTTTGGTATATCAACAAACAGGGCGGAACCAAGTCCTACCCCTTGTGTCGAGAAGCTCAGACTATGGCAATGGGCGATCTCCTCTCATCGGTTTCTGGTAGCAACGCATATCCCTGGGAAAACCAACATTGTAGCGGACAGATTGAGCAGAGCTATTCTCATGCCTCACGAGTGGTCTCTCAAGCAATCTATAGCGGAAGAGATTTTTCTGGAATGGGGTCGTCCATGTTGCGATCTTTTTGCTACTCCCCAAAACAGCAAATGTCCAGACTACTTCTGCCTCTTCCCTCTATCAGGCCATCCCCCCAGAGACGCTCTGACCCAGGATTGGCCCCAGGGACTTCTTTATGCCTTCCCTCCATTTCCTCTGATCCCTCAGGTTATCCAGAAAGCTACCGTTTTGAGAGCCAAATTGATTCTCCTTACTGGCCTCGACAAGTTTGGTTCCCGTTCCTCCATCATCACCTTTTGGTGCAGCCGTGGCATCTGGACCCAGTGCCAGATCTTCTGATTCACCAATCGGGTCAGCTGCACCGGTCAATCCCTTCTCTCAACCTCACAGCATGGTTGCTCCACTTCCTTCCTTAGCCAGGCTTCCTTTGATCTCTAACCCAGTTAGAGACATCATAGTAGCTTCACTAAAATCCTCTACCAGGAGGATTTATACAAGCAAATGGAAACGTTTCTCTTATTGGGCTAAGGCCAAGAATATTGATCCTTTTACTGCCCCTGTTCAGGCAGTCCTGGACTTCTTAGCAGAGATTTTTCATGCAGGCTCCTCTTCTTCCACAGTCAGAGTTCAATTGGCTGCTATTTCCAATTTTCATGTCGGGATAGCAGATCATAATATTATGTCCCATAGGCTCTGCAGGGCCTTCTTGAAAGGAATTTTCCTACTAAAGCCTCCAATCAGGAATCCTCCTCCTCAGTGGGATCTAAATTTAGTGCTGACATCCTTGATTCTTCCCCTTCGAGCCAGCTGCTTCTTGTTCCCTGAAATATCTTTCTTGGAAAACTTTATTCCTAGTGGCTATTACATCGGCCAGGAGGGTGTCTGAACTTCATGCTCTTTCAGTTCGACCCCCCTATTTGGTTTTTCACAAAGACGGAGTATCTTTGAGAACTAACCCAACCTTTTGCCTAAGGTCGCTTCAAAGAACAATTTAAATCAATCCATTGATCTCCTGTATT